>NC_138553.1:69960943-70099588 GCF_964273705.1 Natrix helvetica
GACAAACAGGATTTTTTTTAAGGGCATGTCAAATTTACTCCAAATTCATTCAATGTTTAAAACAAGTCCCCCAAACCAATGGCATTCTCTTTGTATCTTCACCAGCATCCAAAACTTTAGCTTAGATGGATATCAGATATGAATTGGAGTAAATGTCCCATGAACCTAGACATCAGTTCGCCAGCTCAATAATGAGAACCTTTTCTTCCAAAAATCAATCTTCCCAATTTAGCTGACACCCACACTAGACCTTCTGCAGAGCTGAAGTGCAGTCATTCCTCATTATGTTCAAATATGTAGCAGATCTAGAGCAAAAGAGATAAAGTCTAAATAAAAGAAACAAAAAGAAATAAAGCAACTAAATAAAGACTCATAACTGGTGGAGACACTTCCCTGAAAGGTTCCTACTATAACATTACCTGTGGAACCTATCGACTGTCAATGATTCATCCCCAAACCCCATTTATGTATGTATGTATATATGTATACATATAGTGGCTCAGTGACTAAGATACTAAGCTTGTCAATCAGAAAAGTCAGGAATTTGGCTGTTCAAATCCCTAGCACCATGGAATGGAGTGAACTCCCGTTACTTGTCTCAGCTTTTGCCAACCTAGCAGTTTGAAAGCATGTAAAAATGCAAGTAGAAAAAGAGAAACTACCTTTGGTGGGAAGATAACAGCCTTCAACATTTAGTCTTGTTGGCCACATGACCACAGAGACATCTTTGGACAGCGCTAGCTCTTTGGCATTGAAACGGAGATTAACACCACCACAACTAGCACATATGTGTGAAGGGAATCTTTACCTTTGCCTATATATGTTTGGGCATATATATTTGTGTTTGCGTAAATATATGTATATATTCTCCTAAGAAGGGATGCTTGGCAACTTCGAAGCTGTTGAATAGATTAGTATCTGGCTGCCAGCTGCAGTGTAAATGTAGTGTGAAAGAATCTGTTAATATAAGAAAGCTTTGCAATGTGAATGACATCATAGCCCGAGGATAGAAAGACAGAGAAAAAGGATTATTCATAGTAGCTACATTATAAGCTCTTAAGGTCTAGTTACTTTTACAAATCCATCATGCATATCCAGTTTTTGGACCTCCTGAATACTATTATTGAATTGCTCATTGGCAATGGCTCTAATTCTCAACCCTTTTGCTACAGGTGTACTCTACTGCTGAGTAATAAGGATTTCTCTGACATTTTGACAGTTGAGGCATATATTACTTTTGATCTTTTCCTTCCTTTTAAGTCTTTCTATCTTTAATGTTCCTTCCACTCTCAACTATGGGTATGGATATACTTATTATTCAGGATTACTGAATAACTTAAGTTGTCATGACTAGGACAGGTGTTCAAATAGCATTTTCTCTGCATATCAACACTCTCCAAGAACTGAGAGTATAATTGTGTTGGGTTTGTTATCCCTTCTCTAAAACAAAGTCATGGGAATGGCTACCTAAAGGGAACAAAGGAAGAGTAGGGATTTGCTCTAGGAACACCAACCATAGACTTCTGCTAACTCATGCGTGGATTGCTGATTCAAGGATAGGTCGAGTACATGTCAATTCAGCAGTAAGAAAAATGCTTTAGATTACTTTATCATTTTAAATCTCATATGCATCATATCTCTTGTTACTGTTGGTAGAGTTTATTGCCATATTCATTATATTTCAAGCTGAAATGATATAGTAATGCCTCCTACAAGAATATGGGCATGATTCTATTCATAGATAGAACATCAGTCTTAAAGCTACTACCATTAATGTCTCTACCCTATACAAACCCAGAGCAGCAGCATGCGTCCTCTACATACAAGTGGTACACAACAGCATTCATGTTTATTAACTACTGCATAGTATTTGTCAAGAGTGATTCATTCTTTCACCTCCCGTAGTTACTTCTTCACTCTCAGCTTGACAACAATTGGGAGAGAGGTGGTTGGAATATCAGGGGTGGAAATGAAATGCCAAGACTCTGCAGATTTTGAGACCCTGATGCTACCCCTCCACCCTCCCTCCCCCAGATCACACCACACACAGTTTGAGCAATGGGGGACATTCTCATAACAAAAGAAGCAGATGTAATTGGATAATGCTATGAACTGAGCAGAGGGGATGGCCAAAGGGGAAATGCAAGTTTAATTATGTGGGTTTTCGCACAGGAAACTCAGAGCTGGTTTTGCTTCTTCAATGCCAATGTAGTGTATTTAATAAAGTTTTACTTTTTGGGAAGAACAATGTCCCAGGAGTTCTCTTTTGGGATTCGCTAGCTGGGCAACTGACCGTATTGGTCTATTACTTCATTAGTTCTTGTAAGGACTAAATTTAAATCCATCTAACAAATTATTTCTTTGTTTTTTAATTCAAATGTATTACCCTGGTCAACCCTTAACCCTTAACCAACTCTAGAAGAAAGAATGGAATGGAATGGAATAAGATTTAATAGAATAGAATGGAATGGCTGGAAGGGACCTTAGAGATCCTCTCGTCCAGGGTTGTCAAACTCACTTTGTCATGGCAGCATCATGTGACATATCGTGACTTCGCTAAACCAAGTGTGGGTGTGGCCAGGATGTGAGGCATCTGGCCCACAGGCTGTGAGTTTGACAGCCCTGCTCTAGTCCAATCTCCTGCTCAAAGAAGACTTTATACCATCCCAGACAAATGGTTGTCCAATCTTCACTTGAAAACCTCTAGCAATGGATATCCACAACTCTGAGAGGCTATCTGTTCTATTGATTAATCATCTCGACTGGACTACTGCAATGCTCTCTACATGGGGCTGCCCTTGAAGAGCACCCGGAGGCTTCAGCTGGTCCAGAATGCGGCCGCGCAGGTTGTCATGGTGGTACCTAGGTCCTCCCATGTTACACCCCTTTTAGGCGGCCTGCACTGGTTGCCGGTTGTTTTCCGGGTGCGATTCAAGGTATTAATTATGACCTTTAAAGCACTCCATGGCTTAGGCCCAGGGTACCTGCGAGACCATCTACTGCAACCAGTAGCCTCCCACCGTCCAGTACGATCCCACAGAGTTGGCCTCCTCAGGGTGCCGTCGGCCAGACAGTGTTGGCTGGTGACCCCCAGGGGGAGAGCCTTCTCTGTGGGAGCACCTTCCCTCTGGAATGAGCTGCCCACGGAGCTTCGCATAATCCCTGACCTCCGGTCCTTCCGACACGCCCTAAAAAGTTGGCTTTTCCAGCAAGCCGGCCTGGCCTGTTAATTTTAACTCATTTTTTAAATGTATTGTTCTACAAATTCAAAAAAATTTTTGGGATATATATTTAATTTCTTTTTAACTTTTCGGGATGTGTGTTTTTTAATGTTGTACACCGCCCTGAGTCCTTTGGGAGAAGGGCGGCATATAAATCCAATAAAAACAAACAAAACAAAACAAACATTTTCACTATAAGTGATAACCGTTAACATTTATAATGTTGTATTATGTTTTTGTTTGCTTTTTCTTCTTTTTTCTGTTCTATTTTTAAATCATTTTAAAATGATTTCCATGCATTGCTTTTGATAAGAAAATGTAAACCAAACCAAACCACATCACTTTCAATTCTTTATAGCTCTGTAATTTTCTTCTGAACCTGATAATTTCAAATGTGAAACGGGCAGCATGCAAATCCGTGTAAATTTTCAGTGAACGTTTGAGATAATAGTTTATTATTCTCTTGTCTGTTTTTTAGCTTTAGACTTTGCACTCCAATTGTTCACTAAATGAACTCATTTTTAATCAAAATTTTATCATTAATTATCACCCATCCAATCGATATTCATTCTTAATGCTCTAGGAAAAAACAAAATCCCCTGAGTGATCACCACTAAGAAAACAGGAAATTCATTTTCATCAGAGCGCTATGCATCATTAAAAGATAGTTTGTCTTATTACAGCTTGTTATTAATGTTCAGAATCCATTTAATTTCACTTTTAACAGACTGTGGCAATTAGATAATTGATTTAATCTGCAAGCTTTGGTGAATTGCACTGCTCTGAATTAGTGTCAATATAGAATGTGTTACTAACATGCAAACTACATTTATGAATACCCTGAAAGAAATGATTAATCCAGGTCCACTAAGGTCTGAGGCTCACCCATATAATTCTCCTGGAAGGTCATAAGGAGAGGGTATTTTTTTTAAGAAAAGAAAAGAAAATATCTCCACTTTTGGGGATATTAAAGGGGCTGGGGCTGGGTAAAATTTTGTTATAAGAAAATAATAACAATAATATAAAAAAATATCATCGTGAAGCCAGTCTTGTTATCTGTTGACTATGGAGACAAAAGAGTGGGCTTTCACTGGCAAAAGTATAGTTAGTTTGTATATCACCGGTATATGATTTTTATGACAACCCAATTCAGGAATAAAGATTGATAGTTTCATATCATTAAAAGCATAAAATAAGAAAGAAGTAATACACAGAGTTAGACTTTAATACAGCATTAACTGTATAAAAAATAGAGTTGAATAGAATTTAAAACAACATAACTGTGTCTTTGGTAAGGGTCCCGGCCCTCTGAATTATATGTCCCCTATTGATCCTATCTATTGATTTTCAGAAACTGCTTAAAATCTGGTTGTTTTCCCAAGCCCTGGAATAGGATGTCTGGTTGATTTCAGTATTTTCTTGGTTTTTTTTTCCTGTTATGAGTTCTGGTCAATCATCTCCTCTTTTCCTTTATATATGCTCTTTTTTTAAAAAAAAAATAGTTCATTCTTTATTTATTTGTTTGTTTGTCAAACATGTACAAGATAACAAGTATAGGTATGCTGCTCTAATCAGTGAATGAGAAGAATGGAGGCAATAAGGAAGGTTGAAAAAACTGTGCTGTATGGGTATGCCTTATAACAGTGATGGCGAACCTATGGCACGTGTGCCACAGGTGGCACGCGGAGCCATTTGTCAGGGCACGCGAGGCGCTGCTCCGTCAGCTGGCCAGAGCGCATGCGCACGCTGGCCAGCTGAATTCACCTTTTTAAAAGCCATTTTTCACCCTCCCCAGGCTCCAGAGGCTTTATAGGATCCTGTGGAGGGCGAAAAGAGCCTCCCCCCCCCTCGGAGGCCCTCCGGAGGCTTCAGGGACCAAGTCACTTCCGGTTTGCTCGGAGGGTGGTTTTAAGCGTTCCGAAGGCTTCAGGACCGTCCGGAGGCTTCCCTAACGCCTTCAGAGTGCTTAAAATGACCCTCCGAGCAAGTCACTTCCGGTTTGCTTGGAGGTTCGTTTTAAGCATTCCAAAGGCTTCATGGAGTCCCTGAAGCCTCCGGAGGGCCTCTGGGGGGGGGCGGGGATGTCAGGGGAAAAAAACACCCTGTTAGAGATCGATGAACCGTGGCTGATTCCCTTCTGCATATCTTTTGAGATATTTAGAAAAGAAATACTCTTTAAGAAAATATTCTAATTAATAAACAAACTTTAATTAATGAAATAATAAAAGTAAATGAAAAACAAAAGTAACTAATTGGTTACATTTTGATAATGAAAAGCTACGTTTGCCAAAGTTGGCTGCCGAACAAAGAAGAGAGGAATTTTGGAATGTGTAACGCGTGCGCAATAAATCACTTTCAGATAAGAACCTTTTTTTTGTTTTTATGACCTGCGCAATAAAGCTTTCTTAGTTTAACTCTTGAGTGTCAGTTTAGGCAGTTCAGGCCTAGCAAACTTTTTAACATCGTGACACCCCTTCTTTTGCTAGTCTGGGCTGACGTCATCAAATCATCAATTAAGGCACATCTTCTTTCGCAGATACTCGTGTTGATTTGCGGCAAGTGGTTTGTTAAGCATGTCTGCGATCTGATCATGTGTAGAAACATATTGCAATTTAACAAAACCTTGCTTAACTAATTGCTTTGTGTTTTGATAACGAATGTCAATGTGTCTGGACCTAGAACCTGTAAAATGTGACTCAGAAATATAAACAACAGATACATTATCTTCCATCACGGTGATTGGTCGAATCGGACGTGTCCAGATATCTGTGATCAAAGCATCAAACCACGTTAGAGAATTACAAGCATCTGAAACACAAGCATATTCAGCTTCAGTAGATGAACATGAAACAAAACTCTGTTTTCTCACTTGCCAGTAAACAGGACAACCATTTAGGAACATCATGTAACCAGAAGTGCTTTTGCGTGACTTCTTGTCGCTCGCCCAGTCGGCGTCGGCAAAACAAATCAACTTTGGTTGATCAGTGTGTGTTGGTTCTAGCAATAACTTCATGTGCTTAGTGTGTTTTAGGTATTTCAACAACTTCTTAATGCATGACCAATGAAATTGTGTTGCCTTACCTACGTGTCGTGATAAAAGATTAACACTAAGTGCGATGTCAGGTCTGGTCCAACTACTAATGTATAATAGTGAACCAATGACTGAACGATAGAGTGTTTGATCCTCGAACTCAGGACTTGGTTCATGTGTTAAGTTGTGAAAATCTGTTTGCATGGGTGTCTTTGTTGTGCTAGCATCTTTCATGTTGCAATGATGTAGAATGTGGTCAATTTTCTCTTCTTGTGAAAGACTAAACCCCTTCTGTGTCTTTTCAATTTGAACACCTAAATAAGTGCTAATGTGTCCTAAAGATTTTAGTGTGAAGTATCTCTGCAAACTTTTGGCAAAAATCTCACTCATTTTCTTATTTGGACCAATATAAACAATATCATCAACATAAACAAGAATTATCTCATATGCATTGTTAGATCTTTTTGTGAACACGCATTCATCAGTTTCGGACTTAATAAAGCCCATTGAATTTAGTTTGTCAGTAAGACATAAATACCACATTAAACCTGACTGTTTCAGACCATAAAGACTTTTGTTCAGGAACCAGGTATCCCCTTCTTGCTTTCGGAATCCTGGAGGGCTTCTCACGTAGATCTCTTCATCTAGGTCTGCATGTAGATAAGCTGTGTCCACATCAAATTGGAAAACTTCTAAACCAAGAATAGTTGCAGTGGTTAAAGCAATTTTTACACTTTCAGTTCTGACTGTTGGTGAGTAAGTGTTTGTGTAGTCCTCAGGATAACGTTGAGCGAAACCCTGAGCTACAAGTCTGGCTTTGTATAAAGACTCACCATTCGGTTTCTTCTTGATTCTGTAGACCCATCGGGTGCCAATGACTTTCTTGTTTGCTGGAGGTTTTGCAGGTGTGAATACATTAAGTTTCTTCAAACTGTCCATTTCATCCTGCATTGCATCATACCATTTGTCTTGTTCTGAATCAGGAAGCTGTTTGATTTGTGTGAATGTCTCTGGAGGAAGAGTAACGTTGCAAATCAAAGGTACTGGTGATTTTGTCAGTTGCCATGAATAACGTTGTGGAGGGATTCCTTTTGTGGCCCTCTTGGAGCGTCTAGGAACAACAGACCAGTCTTCTTCTTCTTCATCATCATCATCCTCGTCCTCACGTTCGTCGCTAGCATCAGCATCCGCGGCTTGAGAAGACGGAACATCAGGTTGTGAAGAACTGGTAGAAGGAACATCTGCCTGCGAATTGTCATCAGGCTGCGTGGCATCTGGAACACCATCTCTAGGAAAATAAACTTCAGGATCATTGGAATGGATCCTGGACCAGTCAATGTCTTCCTCAAAATTAGCAGATTGTGAAATGACAATCACATGTTTAGTATCAATGAATTTGTACCATTTTGAATTATCATCAATACCCATAAATCTTAGTCTCTTTGGTCCTTGAGTTATAGGAGTGTTCACCATAGCATATGAACCAAAAATATGGAGGTTCTTGAGATTAGGCTTGTAGCCATACAGCATGTAGAAAGGAGTTTGATTGATTACACTGCTCCAAGTACGGTTGACAATGTAATTTGCATATTTGATTGCTTCACCCCAGTATGCGTTACTGAGATTGGCATCTTCTAGAAGACAACGCATCATGGTTTGTAGAACCCCTTGTCTTCTTTCTACGACTCCGTTATGAGCCGGTGTATATGGAGCAGATGTCTGATGAAGAATTCCATTCTTACGCATCCAGTCCTGGAAACGCTGAGACATGAATTCTGCACCACGGTCACTCTGGATTCTGGCGATGCGAACTTGGTATTGTGTAGAAACAAATGCTGCAAAGTCTTTAAAGATCTGAAAGGTCTCAGATTTCTCTCTCATAGGATATACAAATCCATATCTAGAATGATTATCTACAATTGTTAAAAAATACTTTCTGCCACCAAGTGTTGGTGGGAAAGGACCCACTATGTCAGTGTGTACCAAATCAAAAATGCGTGTTGACCGGCGTGTAGCGTGTTTGGGAATTGCAGCCGCCTTGGATTTAGCCTTTTTGCAAACCGCACAATCCAAAAACACCTTACACCCCTTTAGATCCAAACCTTTTGCGAACTCCGGCATTTTTCTAAGAACACGGAAACTGGCATGCCCCAATCTTCTGTGCCACTTGTGAATACACCTGGAATGCAAAGGTTTACCAGTTAGTGAATTCTCAACATTAACAGTTTCATGAGGACCCTCAGGCTTGCTTTGAGCAATCTGTTTCTGTTTTCTTTGTTTGTTGGCTTTAGGAGCCTTTGGCACAGTAACGCTTTCTCTCTCTGGGACAACTCTCTCTGGGTCTGCGTTGTGCCTTTTTGGAGTTTGCATACTTGCCTGTGCTTGCCCTTTAGGCTTTGGCTTTAAGTAATAAACACCACCAATCAGCATAGTTTCAGCAACAATATCACCATCTTTAACTAAGTAACTTGCTTTTTCGAGGTGGTGAACCTGGAACTTTAAATCTCTAGACAAGTGACTTTGACTAAGCAAATTACTGGTTGCTGAAGGTATGTAATAAACATCAGGGATGTGTGTATCGAGCTCTTCAATGTAAACAGTTCCTTTTCCCATAACCTTGCAAGTGTGGTTGGTGAAGGAATACAGTTCTCGATACTCGGGCTCTGGTTCGCCCATCTCTGTGAAAAGTTCCCTTCTGTGGGTAACGTGCACAGCTGCTCCACTGTCTAAAGTCCACAAAAGACGTCTGTCGAACTTTGGATCAGGTTGTGGAACGTTGGTTATGGCCAGTGTTGCAAGCGGAGCTTGTGAATCACGCCTTGGACCACGACGACCTTGTCTTCCGCCTCTACCTCTGCCTCTGGAATCTGTTCCTCTGGGCTGGTACGTGACGGGAGCTGGAACTCGTTGGGGACAATCCCGGGTGTCATGTCCCACACGGTTGCAGGTGTAGCATTTTGGCATCCTTGGAGCGTAGCCTCTTCCTCGGAAGGGACGTCTGGCTGGAGCCTTTGGTGCTGGAGGTCGTTGCAGATGTGGGGTAGCTAACCTGATAGCTTCATCTTCCACTAAAAGTCTGCAAACGTGGTTAACTGTGCGTTGAGCAATAGGCACGTAGTTAATCTTTGCAACAGCATCTTTCCATTCATAATTCAATGAGTTAATGATGATGCTAATCATTTGGATATCATCGATTACATGGCCATTTTGTCTCAATTCACTTCTCATTCTTTTCAGTTTGGTCAAATGTCCACCAATTCGTTCACCAGGTTTCAACTTCGAACCATGGAACTCAGACATGAGCAAACATGAGGATTCAATTGAAACGGGCCTGTAGCAATCTTCCAAAATAGCCCATATTTCTTGGGCAGTTGCATCAGGTGGAAAGATACCTTGGATCTCAATTTCCATTGACATGAGTAAAGTCGTGATTGCTCTGTTTTCAAGGTTTCTTATTGCAGGCGTCCACGGTGGAGGAGGAGGATTAAAAATCATGGAATGTGTGCCTTCTCTTCGAAGCAAGAGCGCAATTTCACTGACCCAGGCTTTATAATTCTCTCCTGACTCCTTTAATTTGGACTCACCAGTCAAGGGGGTGACTGTGAATACCTGCTGAGGAACAATTTGTTGCTCTGGTTGCAAAGCTGGTTGTTGAACCAGGGGATGCTGGGGTTGCATCATTGGCCTTTGCGTGGCAACATCAAATTGGCTTCCTCGAATTTGCCTCTGGCTTTGCCTTATTCCATCTAGGGAGAATTCCACACCGCCAGGAGGTGTTGAAGACTTAACCTTTGGAGACAAAGTTTTGGCTTCTAAAGGACTCATAGACATATCTCTGAAAATCTGGTCCAATTGCTTAATCTTTTGCTGTAATAATTTTTCTCCGCCAGCAGATGGCAGTGCAGCTTCACTTTTTGGCTGCCTCTCCTTTCTATACGTATGCTGAAGTTCAATGGGCTCAAAGGGACCACGTGACCTCGGTGACGTGTACATGTCTCTTTGTTCTAATTGACCAGTGAACTCTGTGGGGTGTGTCTTAGGCTGTTGTTTTGAAGAAGACAAGATGGCGTCCTCAGACATTTTGGGAGTGGGGGAGCTTCTTCTACTTCGCCTTATCTCTTCAAAACACACTCTCGCCTCCCTAGCATATTTTTCAAACAGTTCTATTTGATCTAGATAGCTTTGCATTTCTTGCTCATCTGGGGAGATGTTATAAAATTTGCTTTCTGCGTGGGAGGAATTTTCCTCTGCCGGCAGTTGCCGTTTAGACTTTTGCCGTTCATTAATTGTATCTTGATAATGAGGGACATTTACTGACCTCAGTCCGTAGATCTTGCCTTCTGTAACTCTTTCTCCCATATTTGGCTCGGCACCTGAAGGAATTTGTTGTTCCTGAAGCACGTTTTGATCTTGCTTCTCTGTGTCCGAGGGAGCCTCTTTGTCAGAGGAAGCTGATTCATCTGTGTTCGCCCCATCTTTCTTTTTCTTTCTCTTCTTCGACATTGCTAATTAGGCTTAGTCGGTTATCTTTAGATAGCACGAAGGGAAAATACAGCCATAAATTGTAGTCATCTCAGCTTGTCATCAAAAGCCAAAAACTCTGCTACCAAGTTGTCAACCAAACCTCTGCTACCAAGTTGTCAGGGGAAAAAAACACCCTGTTAGAGATCGATGAACCGTGGCTGATTCCCTTCTGCATATCTTTTGAGATATTTAGAAAAGAAATACTCTTTAAGAAAATATTCTAATTAATAAACAAACTTTAATTAATGAAATAATAAAAGTAAATGAAAAACAAAAGTAACTAATTGGTTACATTTTGATAATGAAAAGCTACGTTTGCCAAAGTTGGCTGCCGAACAAAGAAGAGAGGAATTTTGGAATGTGTAACGCGTGCGCAATAAATCACTTTCAGATAAGAACCTTTTTTTTTGTTTTTATGACCTGCGCAATAAAGCTTTCTTAGTTTAACTCTTGAGTGTCAGTTTAGGCAGTTCAGGCCTAGCAAACTTTTTAACATCGTGACAGGGGAGGCTCTTTTTGCCCTCCCCAGGCTCCTATAAAGCCTCTGGAGCCTGGGAAGGGCGAAAAAAGCATGTAAAAATGGGGGGGTTGTGCGCGCATGCGCACTGGGGGGTCGTGCATTGCATTATGGGTGCGGCACACCCGCACATGACCCCCCTGTGCTCCCCCCACTTGTAGCACACGAGCCAAAAAAGGTTCGCCATCGCTGCCTTATAAAATAGGACTTTGCAAGGATTTCTGTCAAACTCAGGAGAAAACACCAGCAATTTGCCAATGAAATAATGCAACTGTCTAAAATGTAGAAGAATCTCAAGGAGGAAATACAGCAACCTTCCCATTGTTTTTACTTTGCACACCAATTTCAGCCTGCTTTGCTGGGATAAACAAGGTTGTACAGCATTAAGCATGACAAACAGCTGTGCTTAATAGGTACCTCCATTCTAATTCGTGTAGAGTTTGTTGATAAACACTATTACAGTCCCCACCAAACTTAAATATATAGAACTTTCTAAGTGCTACAAAAAGAATCTTAAGTTTCTAACAGATGGAAAAACAGTGATCACACATTGTTTTCCCCCAAGTGCAAAACACACACATTAAATTCCAAGTTGATTAGGCTATTTGTTAATAGTTGCACCAGTGCATTCCAAAAGCTCACAGTGTGATACTCTTCTGCAATTCATTACGAATCCTTAGGTGTGATCTTCCTCCCTCCATGTCTCCTCCCTGGAGTTTCAGAAGACAATATTGATTCTCAGAACGCAGGTGGCAAATTACCGATAGTTTTCTTTATGTTTCCTAATGGATCTGAATCAACGGCCTCCATTCCCAGCTAAATGAACAGGTGTTAGGAAGGCTTTGGAGTTTGTGTGCATGTGTATTCATGTACACATACTCAGATTAGTGGGAATTAGAGTTATCCTTCACACAATCAAGCCTTTTTCCTGCACCACCAATTTTAAAATGTTTTCTTCAGAATATGAATAGAGAGAGACACACACACAAAGAGAAAGATGTAATCTCATACTAGGCATCTTCGAAACATTTTCAGCTTGTTCTCAGTTGTGCAATGCACTTGGAGACTAGTAAGAAGACCTAGGTTAATGATTCAATCTCTACCCTGCTAATAAACCTATATAGCAATAGCACTTAGACTTATATAATGCTTTACAGTGCTTTACAGCCCTCTAAGTGGTTTAACAGAGTCAGCATATTACCCACTGGTGGGATTCAGCCAGTTCGCACCTATTCGGGAGAACCGGTTGTTAACTTTCTAAGCAGTTTGAAGAACTGGTTGTTGGAAGAAATCTTATTTTTTTTCCACTTTACAGGGCTAATCCTGTAAGGAAGGAAGGAAACATTGTGGTGTTTTTTCTAGCCTAATCTTTACTCCCTTGCTTACAGAAACTGCCTCTCCGCTTAACCTAATTACATTGTAACAGCTAAGGTGAAGCGCCCATAGATCTGAGTGACATTGAGTTGGCCACACCCACATGGTCACATGACCACCGAGCCACGCCTACCCAGCTGGTCGTTAGGGCAGAGAACCGGTTGTTAAATTATTTGAATCCCACTACTGATATTACCCCCAACAATCTGGATCCTCATTTTACCCATCTCAGAAGGATGGAAGGCTGAGTCAACATTGAGCCTGGTGAGATTTGAACTGCCAAATTGCAGGCAGCCAGCAGTCAACAGAAGTAGCCTGCAGTACTGTACTCTAACCACTGCACCACCGTGGTGATATGCTTTTTTGTTTGTTAATTTTTTAAAAAAGCACAGGCCCTTTCTTCAACTTCTATATTCTGTTTCAAATTGAAGATGCTGAAAGTTGGTTAAAAAAAAGGAAGACAAGTTGGAATCGTTTCTCAGAAGTCATCTGCTCTACCGTGTTTTCCCCAAAATACAACTTGTCCTGAAACTAAGGCCTTGCCACATTTTTCATGTGGGCAAAAATATAAGCTCCCCCTGAAAATAAGTCCCCCTGGACAACCCTCCCCCCTGGCCAGGCAGAGCACCGCTCGCCGACCTAGAGGTATCCCGAAGGTGCCATGCCACGGGAGCCAGGGAGAAAGGCGCTCATGTTGCTTGGTGCCTTTGGGATACTGCTAGGTGGGGGAGTGGCATTCCTGGGAGTTGCCGGGTGGCTACTCCCTTGCAAGCAGGTTCCTGAAGAGATGTGCACAGCCTCAGTGGTGAAGCAGCCATGAGGTGACCATGCTCATGAGCAGCCACTCGACAAACCCCCTCTCCAGCCAGGCAGAGTGTCATTCACTGACCTAGGGGGGTATCCCTAAGGCACCAAGCCACATGGCGCTCATGTAGAAAGTCTACTGGATTGGAATAGATGCCATTCATAAAGGACAGGTGCATTGACACTTCATCTGCCATCTTCCCACTTTTGATGCTCCCTCCCCAACAGATTCCACAGTACAGTGATTTTCACTGTCATTACTGTAAACCACTGAAAGGTGTCCATAGTGGATGGTATGTCAAGTTGTTCAAATAACAAATCAATTATTTCTATATTGCTTTTCAAGACTGGAAATGAAAATTCCCAACTTGTTTCAGGCAATAATGAGATGTGGAACAAAGTTCAAGTTTCATGATAGCATTTATTTACTATTTCACAGCTATTGTCCACAGCAACACCGATATACAGATAGCTTGATACCAGTTATCTACCGAGGATTAGCTAGCTCATCACTTCTTCTCATAATGACAGCAATAGCACTTAGACTTATATACTGCTTCATAGTGCTTTACAGCCTTCTCTAAGTGGTTTACAGAGTCAGCATATTGTCCTCCAACAATCTGGGTCCTCATTTTACCCACCTTGGAAGGTTGGAAGGCTTGAGTCAACCTTGAGCCTGGTGAGATTTGAACTGCTAAAATTGCAGGCAACCTGCAGTCAGCAGATGTAGTCTGAAGTACTCCACTCTTCCACTATGCCACCACAGCACCAGGACTGGAGCCCATGATGAAATGAGTTTGATGATCTCATTGCACAAATGCCAGAACTTTAAATATTTCTCCATCTGAAGAAGAACGTGAAGTTCTATGTAGGATCTGTTTTCCATCATTACCAAAAGAGAAATTCTGTGTTTTTTTTTAATCATCTTTTACTACCTCTTTGCTATAAACTAGTACCTTCTATCTGTAAAGCCACTGGCCAATTAGGCTAAATCCATTTTGCATCAGCACTGGCTTTTCCAAGTACTTAACAAGACACCTCAGATAAGCTGTTAAAGAATAATCTATTAGAAGGCTCTTTAGGCCATCTAATATGGAACAGCCTCTGTTTCATTGCAAACACTTTAAAATAAATCATCATAATCTATGCAAAAACAACAAAAAGAAGAAGGAAAGGAAGTTTATTTCTCCTTGGAATCTTGCTGCACAAATGTACCTGTCTTTATTGGTTCAGTGGTCTCTTGTTCTCTAACACAGTTCAAAGTGTATTTCCTTCCATATACTACATGTCATGATCGTTAGATGAAGGCCATTGTTTGCCAAAGAGCATTCATTCTACCTTTGACGCAAATTGTATCTTAAAATATGAGCAAGGAGCACTCCACATTTCAAACAGCCCATCCACAAACTTTAATAATATTGGTAATAGCTGTGACAGTAACTTAATTATTTCAGTGGTTTTCAACTGTTAAAATGCATGTGTGGTGATTACATCTTGTTTCGATGTACTGTGACTTTTCAGGAAAAAGCTCAAGGAAATCAAGGCATCCTTTTTCAAGAGAAAACTAGCCCACTTCAATTCTGTAGGTTAGTGAAGTACACTTTGATTTATGAAGGTTTAATTCCATCTAGTTCTGCATTTAAGCAAGGCAATGTTTTCTCATAAGAACCTTAAGTTCTTATCTACTCTACCAATTAGACATATTTTTTTCCATTTGTATACATAGAAATATTGAATTTGTTATTTTTAATTTGATATTCTATTCAATACAGTGGTCATGGCAAATGTTTCGATTTCTCTCTTTCCCACTCCTTCATTTTTATTTTTATTTTTAAAAAACCCTTGGTCCTCTTATTTATAACAAGCCGATAATCTGGCATTGCCCATGTATTTATTTATAGGGGGAAAATGTCCAGACCAATCTCTAATGTTGGATTTTCCCCCTTACAAGAAGGACCCCCCTTATGAAGTACTGTGAAGCTGTTACCATATCAATTCCACTGTGCTGCACAGTGGAAACCATTTTACAGCAGTACAGTAGAAGCCATTTTAAAGCACAACATGCTATATCTTAACAGAACAAACAGCCCAGGGGATTTTAGGGGTGTCATACCCCCACAGTATTTGTTTCCAGAGAGTAAGTCATCTTTGAACCAAGTTTGGTTGAAATTGCTCAAGATATTCAAGAGTTTTACACACACACACACACACACACACACATATGTGTTGTATTTGTGCTGATAAATAAATAAAGGGAGACAAGTATGGATCCATTTCAAGGTATTTAGCTCTCATCAGCTAGCCATACCCTTACTGGGATTCGAACCAGGGCTGTATTGCATATTAGGCCGATGTAATTGCCACTAAGCCACAGGCTCTCTTCCTTATCAGCAAGGCCAGGGAAATAGGTATGTATTTGTGTTACAACCCCTGGTATGCCCAAATATGGGAGGGAGCTCACTACTCCCTCTTTCTGTCATTCGGCTCATCACAGAAAACCATCCAGACAGAAATCCATATTTTTATTTTTAATGTTGTCTTTTTTATATTTGAGTTGTATTTTTGCTGATAAAATATAAATATATATATATATATTTGTGCTGTATTTGGGCATTTGTGCTGTATATTTGTGCTGTATATATATATATATATATATATATATATATATATATATATATATATATATATATATATATATATATATATATATATATATATATATATATATATATATATATATATATATATACATACATACATACATACATACATACATACATACACACATTTGTGCTGTATTTGGCATACCAGGGGTTGTTGTATTGGGCATACCAGGGGTTGTAACACAAACACACACACACACACACACACACACACACACACATATATATACAGCCCGGGTTCTAATCCCAGTAAGGGTATGGCTAGCTGATGAGAGCTAATTAGCTCGAAATAGATCTATCCTAGTCTCCCTTTATTTATTTATCAGTACAATTACAACATATATATATATGTTTTCGCAGGTGTTTGTATCTATGTCTTTGGTTGTTCGGGTTTTCTCCCACATAGAATTGGAAGTATCTTCACGACGTTTCGATGAAGTCTCATTCATCATCTTCAGGCTGGTGCTTCCGGCTTGGTGCTTCCAGGAGCAATGTGAGATCTCAACCGGTTCCTCTTTTTAACTGCCAGTGGGGGTTTGAGCTGATTGGGTGGGAGCTTGGCTGCATTCTGATTGGGTGGAGGTGTATTCTGATTGGTAGGGGGCTTGGCTGTGCTCTGATTGGGTGGGAGTTTGGCTGTGCTCTGATTGGATGGGGGCGTGTTCTGTTTGGGTGGGGGCCTGGTTGTGCTTGTGTTAGTCTGAGTTGCAGAGGGGTTTGAGATGGTGAGCTGCATTACTGTTGTTTGGCTTTGCATTTGTGGTCTCGCCACATCTCTGTGGTGGGCATCAGTTTGCTTCATGTATAGATTGGAGGGGTTTAAAGTGGCTAATAGTGCAGCTGTGGTCTGGCTTCTGGTTTGTGGTTGGGCTTCTGGTTTGTGGTCATCATCGGTGTGGGTTTGGGCTTGCTTTTTGTGTGGATGTGTGATAGTAACATCCTGTGTGGTTTTCGTGAGTGTGGGTCTGGTATCATTCTTTGTGTTAGGGACTCGTTTGTCAGTGAGGTAGGGTTTCCAAATGGCTGGTAGGCGGGAGGTATCATCTCGTTTATTCATGCTGTGTGGTCGGTTTTCTATCTCAATAGCTTCTCTGATTATTCTGTTGTTAAAGTGTTCAATTTTGGCAATAGTTCTGGTATATATATATATATATATATATATATATATATATATATATATATATATATATATATATATATATATATATATATATATATATATATATATATATATATATATATATATATATATATACATACACACACACACACAGACACACACAAACACACACACACACACACACACACACACACACACATATATATATATAATGTTTTCGTAGATTTTCACGGGTGTAGGTATGTACCCGTGAAAATATATATATTTTCTGCCCTTAGGAAGGTGCGTGAAGGTGTTAAATCAAGATTGTCAAACTCATAATAAGACAAAGCCTGTTAAAACTATGGATCCAATTTCATCATTACTTCCACTTCATTTGCCTTTCATTTTGGGGTTATCAGTAGGAAAATATATTTAATCATAAATGCCATTATGGGTACATCCAGACTCAGAAAAGAGTAAAGACAGAGCAAGAACTATTCAGGAAAAGTAACAATTGATCTTGGTTGATGCATTTACAGACTGCAGAAAAATAAAAATTGATCTCAAGAAAGGAGGAGGAATCTTGAGAAATATGACAGAATTTGAAAGTTATGCAAAACCAACATTGTCTCTTAAGATAAATACATTGTGATTAGAATAATAGCACAGAATTGGAACAAATAAAAAACTACATGATAAAGAAGACACAAAACATATTACTATGAATAGTAATTCATATAATTCGTAGATTCGTAATCTTGTTGTATTCAGGTTTTCAGTTGTGGTGAGGATGAAACAAACAGTATACAACTTATCAGACAGAACCCTTCACCACAGCTGAAACCAATGTCCTTTCCAGAGGATTCAACTTTGCAGTCGCCCCTAAACACATCTTCAATGAAGACATCATATGTGGAGTTGAAGCTACACTCACCAAAATCAACCCAGATGAAGCCAATGAAATCAGACTGGCAGTCACCAACGTCCTTTGCTCTGGCAATCCACCCAGAAGCAACTTACAGCAAGAAGAACAAAAAGCACTCACCAACCTGAGGAAAGACAACAACATAATCATTCTCCCAGCAGACAAAGGTAACGCCACAGTGGTGATGAACACATCTGACTACCAAGCCAAACTATCCAACCTACTCCAAGACCCTGCTTACAAACCTCTAAACACAGACCCCACCACCTACCTGGAAAAAAAACCACCAAATCCAAAATAAAAGCCTCTCCCATCAATGAAGAGATCCATCAAATAATCATCCCCAGAGAGAAACCATCCCGATGCCCCAAACTCTATGGCTTCCCCAAGATAAACAAAGAAGGAACACCACTCAGACCCATAGTCAGCTCCATAGGCTCACCTCTATAGAATCTTGCCAAATTCCTCACCTATGCAGAATCCATCACCTCACACATACATAACTCACTCCACTTCATAGAAACAATAAAAAAACAAAACTTACAATCTAGCAACCTACTCGTGAGCTTCGATGTCATATCCCTCTTCACTCGAGTGCCTAAAAAGAAGCCTTGACAGCTATCCAGAACAAACACAACCCATCCTGGACCTGACCAACCACTGCCTAATCAACACATACTTCATCCAAAATGGACAAAGATACAAACAGGTAGAAGGAGCACCCATGGGATCACCCCTCTCACCCTTCGTTGCAAACTTATACATGGAACATTTTGAAGCTAATGCCTTAGATAAATCTGAACACAAACCCAAACTCTGGCTTAGATATGTTGATGACACTTTTGTGATTTGGCCACATGGGAAAGAAAAACTGGACAACTTCCTCACACATCTCAACAGCCTACACCCCAAAATACAATTCACCATGGAAATAGAAGCAAACAACCAACTTCCCTTTCTGGACATCCTAATCTACAAAAAACACAATGGCTCCCTAGGACACACTATCTACCAGAAAAAAAACCACACCAACCACTACTTAAGCACACAATACCATCACCACCCTGCACAGATCAACTCTGTAGCCAAGACCCTCATTTCCAGAACCAAATGCCTAGCCGACAAAACCACCTGAAAACTGAATTACACACTCTCACAAACATATTAATCTCCAATGGATTCCAAAGAAAAACAATTACTAACCTAATCCAAGGGGAGACTCCCCCCAAAAACCGAGACACAGAACAGGACAACGGCATTGCCCTCCTCCATTACATCAAAGGGATCACAGATAAAATCAGCAAAATTCTCCACAAACACAATATTAAGACAACCCTCAACACTGACCAAAAAATAGCCAACATCTTAAGAAACCCCAAAGACAAAATCCAGCTAGAAAACCAAGGAGCCTACGAAATACAATGTGAAATCTGCCCTGAAACATACATAGGACAAATGAACAGGGGAATAAATGCATACATTGCAGAACACAAGAAGGCAGTAAGAAAAAAAGAAAAAAAAAACTCCCTCCCTTTTTCAGGACCTTAAAGCTACAGGACATGAAATTAATTTTGAAGGAACCAAACTAATCTCCAAAACTGAACACTTCAACAAGAGAATAATTATGGAAGCTAACGAAATAGAAAAACACCCCCACAACATGAATAAATGTGATGATACCTCCCGCCAACAGACATCTGGAAAACAACCCTAGTCAACAAATGAGCCCCACTCATCACCTAGGCCGTTACAACACAAAACAACGATGGACACACAGCCAGCACCAATCAGCACCAATCGACCAATCATGATACAACCACATAGCCAAGCAATCCACTTATTGAAGCAAAGCCAGCACTCCACACACCCCCACCTAGTATAGATCTATTTCAAGCTATTTAGCTCTCATCAGCTAGCCATACCCTTACTGGGATTCGAACCTGGGCTTTATAATATATTAGGCAGATGTATTAGCCACTAAGCCTCAGGGTCTCCTCCTTATCAGCTGAGCCAGGGAAATAGGTATGTATTTGTGTTATAACCCCTGGTATGCCCAAATATGGGAGGGAGCTCACTACTCCCCCTTTCTGTCCTTCGGCTCAATACAGAAGACCATCCAGGCAGAAAACCATATTTTTATTTTTAATGTTGCCTTTTTATATTTGTGTTGTATTTGTGCTGATAAATAAATAAAGGGAGACTAGTAAAGATCTATTTCAAGCTACTTGGCTCTCATCAGCTAGCCTTTTTCATAGTAAAATGATTTGAATCCAGGCTCCAAGACAAAAGTGGTAAAAAATATTTCACATGTGGTAAATAATGCCATCAACAATTATTAAGGTAGAGGAATCATTGAAAAATAATTGTTGCAAATGCTATGATAAACAAGGAAGATTGTATCAAAATATCTATCGTATTTTTGTTGTTGCTAAGCTTTGTTTTATGAAAGCCAATCACTCAGGGGGAAAAAAATCAAATTGATTTTTAACCCTAACCCCTTTTAATTTCATTAAATTGACATGTTTTACGACTAAGCTACATTTCATGGAAGTCTCCGAGAACAATACCTTAGTCCCCAACCCCTGCTCTGTGGAATGGCACTGGGTCATGCTATGCCAGAAACTGGGTCACGAAAACAGTTGAAGCCCCATCCACAGGATCCAGGCAGTATGCTAAACCATGCCCATTCCTGGCTGCAGAAAAACCTCTTGGAACCGGTCCAAAAGCTTGACAGCAGTTGCCTTAGCCAATTTAACTGCGTGTTGCCTTAATATTTGCACTGTATAGAATAGAATTCTTTATTGTCCAGGTGTGATTAGACACACAAGGAATTTGTTTCCGATACATAAGCTCTCAATGTACATAGAGCAATAGTGATAGATCATTAATGTAGTCATTGTAAAATACATTCATCATAAAACATTAGATGCAACACTTAGTGATATAGTCATAGGATATTAAATAAGCAATCAACATAAATTATATTGGGAGACTAAGTAAACAATATAAATCGTAAGATACAAGCAACAAAGTTATAGTCATAAGAAGATAGGGAATAGGGAAGATGAGAATAATGATGGTAATACTGCCTTTTTAGGTAGTTTGACAGTGTTGTGGTGAGTTAGCTCTTTAGCAGAGGGATGGTATTGGGCAGGGGTGTCAAACTTGATTTCATTGAGGGCCTCATCAGGGTTGTGTTTTACCTCGGGGCCCAGGGTGGGTGTGGAGAGGATCAGCTCTATGTCACTCATGTCGGGAGCGGCTGTAGCCCAAACATTCTTCCAGAAAAAATAGACTCTTGATCTCCATTTTCGGCTGCAATGGTTTCCTGCAATCCTCTGCCAGCGAAAACGGAGCTTGGGAGGGCTGCTCCAGAGCTCCATTTTTGCTGGCAGAGGCATCGCAGGCTGGTCCTTTGCCGTTTCCTGTGGACCAGATTTTATTTATTTATTTATTTATTTATTTGACTTATCAGTCGCCCCCTCTCCGCAAAGGGACTCGGGGCGACATACAATCAAAACAAATATACAGATGTGGCAAGGAGGAGGTGACATCAATGTTTAACAAATAAGATTCCAATAAAAAGCCACTAGGTTAAAATAAATAACAATAAATTAAAACAGTTAAAATAATTTAAAACCCCAAAATTTACATTTACCATAATTAAAATTGCCAGGGAGGTTAGAAAGTTCTAGTTTAAGCCAGGCCGGCTAGTTGGAACAGGTGGGTCTTGAGTTTCGTGCGGAAGGAGCGGAGATCGGTCGTTATCCTGATGTCTGGGGGGAGGTCATTCCAGAGGGCTGGGCCCATCACAGAGAAGGCCCTACTCCTGGGCGCCGCCCTCTGACACTGTCTGGTGGACGGCACCCAGAGGAGTCCCTCTCTGTGAGAGCGAATTGGTCGCAGGGATGTATGGGGCAGAATGCGATCCCGCAAATAGCTAGGTCCTGTGCCATGGAGCGCTTTAAAGATGGTAACTAACACCTTGAAGATATAAGCCCCCTGTGGGCCGAATCTGACCTGAGGGCCTTGAGTTTGACACCCCTGGCATAAGAAAAAAACCTGTCCTTTTTTCTAGTTGCTTTGATGTGCAGTGCCCTATAGTGTCATTTTGAGGGTAGAAGTTGAAACTTTTTATGTCCAGGGTGCGAGAGGTCTGTAAATATTTTCACAGCCCCCTTTCTGGCTCATGCTCCTCAATGGAAGGCACTATTTTATTTTTACAGCACTAGGTAGTCTTCTCACTTAAAGATTAGTCATCCTGATGAAAAAAAAAAAAAAGCTACCCAAGATCAAAGTCTGAATACAGATATGTAGATGCTTTTACGTGTGCAAATACACAGACACTCACACACTATATTATTTACAGGATTGGTGAATGTTAATAATATTGGGTTTTTCTAGTATTTCTCTTTCCTGTTTACTTTTTGTTAATACTGTGATTTAAATTCTCTGTTAGAGAGTCTGCTATTGGAGGTTCTGCTTTGAGGAAGAAAAGTGAATGTGGTTACCTTAGCAACAGAAAGTAGAGGATAACATCTAAAAGATTTCGGAACGATTTGGTTCCCACTTTCCAGCCAGGCATATTTCCTATAATTCTTGCAAAAGTAAAGGAAGGCACTGTCTCACCTGATTAATAAAAGAGCTGTGAATAATGACAGCTTCTATGGCACCATATAAAAATGAACAATAAAAGTACCTGTTTTTGCATGGTTAAGACCTCATCTAAACTAATTTTAACATCAGTGGTTCGTGTTATATCTGTGCATGTGCAATATTCTATACAACAATACCAGGAATGCATTACCACAGCTTCCAATCTCATAGAAAATTCTGTTTGGAATTCTACATAATTTTGTGTAATTGTGTATAATTTTGCTGATACTCAAAGGTTTCCTTCTGAGTCAAAAATTGATAAATTGATCCGCTGCTCACCTGGAGCCATCCTCTCCCCCTCCCTGCCAGAAACATTGGAGACCACCACCCTATAAGATAAGGGCTGTGGTGGCCAAAGAATTAGGTTGTGAAGATATAGAGGGTTTTGGAAGCGGTTGAAACTTTCACCGTGGGGCGTTAGCTTTGCTGCTACAAATGCAATTCTCCTTGTTGAAGAAATGAGGCAATGTGGTTCTCATTGACAAGGAGTGTGTGTGAGCCTCTCATCCAGCAAATACAATCTACACCCACCCCATGTGAAGATATCCTTTTGGCTCTCTGGAGCTGCTGACTGAGGTGATCACAGTGACACAAATCAAAGAAAACTTCCCTTTACTTCAGAAGCATAGGAAACATTATTTCACAAAGCATTCCTTTGAAAGTTTTCTACTGCCCTATTTTATGTTCTAACTTACTACACGTGAAATGGATTCCAGAGGATGGTAGAGGACAGGAAGGCCTGGAGGAACATTGTTCGTGGGCTTGCGATGGGTCGGACACCAACTTCGCAACTAACAACAACAACAACAGGTGAAAGGGATGTAAGCATTATTTATACGTGACCCTGTGACTCTGAGGGCACAGATAAACCTCCAAGTGGCCTCAATGACTCTCAGGAAGAAGGCAAACAACCGTTTGATTGCAAGGAATATAAATCCTTCCATTCTCCACCCATCAGTCAGAACTGAAGAAGCATGTTGGATGAGAAGCAAAATACCTTCTAAAAAACAAAAAAAAAAAGTCCAGTTGCTGTTTGAAAGAAAGCACCTTTGGGACATTATTTATATGCTTTAAATAAAAAATGATAGATAAGTATCTAGATTCTAAAAGGGACACGGTGGCTCAGTGGCTAAGATGCCTGAGCTTGTCGATCAGAAAGGTCGGCAGTTCGGCGATTCAAATCCCTAGAGCCGCGTAACAGAGTGAGCTCCCGTTATTTGTCCCAGCTTCTGCCAAATAACGGGAGTTCAAAAGCATGTAAAAATTGCAAGTAGAAAAATAGGAACCCCCTTTGGTTGGAAGATAACAGTGTTATGTGCACCTTTCTGCATTTAGTCAAACTGGCTACATGACCACGGAGACATCTTCAGACAGCGCTGGCATTTCAGCTTTGAAATGGAGATGAGCAATGCTCCCTAGAGTCGGGAACGACTAGCACATATGTGCAAGGGGAAACCTTACCATTACCTTTCTATCTAGATTCTGAATCTTTCTATATTGTTTAACGTTTCTTAAATTTCAAGCCTGAGTTAAGAAAACTATGAATCAATTTAATTCAATCAGGCTATTTTCCAAATAGCTAATTTGGTGTTCATAATATTCACTCATTTTTAGTTATTTTAATGTAATTTCTTTACAGAAATTCTCCTTTCCAGATATCCATTTTATTTCTGTCTGCCTGCTTGGCCTACATTTTTTGTCACTGATTTTTTTTCTAAAAGCTTTGTGCCACTGTTTTATAATTTGTATTCTAAACCATGGTTACAAATTCTATCTGATTACCAGTCATGAGCAAGGGAGATGGTAATTAATCTGGAGGTCACATTCCTTAATTCTACTGATTAATCAAATTTCCGTTTCAAAAAATCAAACTCTTCAGTGTCTAATAAACAAAAGTACTGCTGTATAAGTAAGGAATTTGCACACCTTTGCCACTTTCCCTAAGTAACAGCTAAAGTTTTAATGAAAGAAAGCCAATTAGAAGAAAAGTGATTACTAAGAACATAATCAGGGTCATTTATTATTAACAAATAAATCAACAAAATGCTAATCATCTATCCTATTGTAAGTTTAGATTAATTTATTCAAGTATAGTACAAATAACTACAAGCAATTGTAGACCAAAGAGACAAATTTCTTTCTATTGATGGCATTCATAACCACTAAACAAGATGGCACCATTTGGCATATATGACATAGGGTGAGTTCCTTGTTTTGGAGATAGATAGATAGATAGATAGATAGATAGATAGATAGATAGATAGATAGATAGATAGATAGATAGATGATAGATAGATGATAGATAGCGAGACAGAGTGAGTGAGTGAAAGAGGGGGGGGGGATGGATGGATGGATAGATAGATAAATAGGCAGGCAGGCAGGTAGGTAGGTAGGTAGGTAGGTAGGTAGGTAGGTAGGTAAGTAGGTAAGTAGATAGATGATAGGTAGATGATAGATAGAAGATAGATAGATAGATAGATAGATAGATGATAGATAGATAGATAGATAGATAGATAGATAGATAGATAGATAGATAGATAGATAGATAAGAGATATGAATTGAATCAATGAAAATATATATCTTTATTCTTCACATTTCCAGGTGATATTGGCATTTGTCTGCATATAAGGCAATTTTGGAGGCAAAATTTAAATGTATTACTAGGTATATCAAACAATGCTTATTTTAGACACTTTATGTTTTGTTTTGTTTGTTCTGTATTAGTATAGTAAATTGCTTTAGCTAAAAATATGCTGTGCAAATCATTGAACAGAATTATTTATTAGATAGATAGATAGATGATTGATAGATAGATAGATAGATAGATAGATAGATAGATAGATAGATAGATAGATATGAGAAAGAGAGAGATAGTATACACAAACATACACACACACATACGCATACATGTGTGTGTATGTAGTATGTATATATATAGAGGGGGCGGAGATAAAGAGATTGTACCAAATGCCATAAACAATGTGTTATATAAATTATATTAAATATTAAAATTTGTTGCCATTTTCTTTTAAGCACTTCATTACTGGTTTGACTCTTGAGGTGCCAAATATGATAATCAAGATGCATCAGATTTACACAGTTTGTCACAGTATAATACTACAGTAAATTCTGACAAACTGTGAATGTAATAAAACAAAATAAGAATTATTTTACCCAAAACCTCTCCACTGTGTCCCCCGACACACGAGGGAGGTCACACCTTGGACCTTGTCTTTGTCTCTCGCCAGTGGTTGAGTGATCTGGGAGGAGTGAATTTAACCATCACTCCTCTGTCATGGTCAGATCACTCACTCCTCCGTCTTGACTTCCCTGGTGCTACTCCTCGCCGCGGGGAGGCGGAACCGGAGAACACTAGATGGTTCTGCCCCAGGCGCTTGATGGAACCAGACAGGTTCCAGACGGAGCTTGGGCCACCTCCTGCAGCCCTGACCCGCCCCCGGGTAGAGGACCTGGTGACCGCGTGGAATAATGCGACTACCGGGGCCTTGAACCGGGTGGCGCCTTTGCGGCCTCTCCGGCGGCAACGATCCACCCTGGCCCCTTGGTTTACCGAGGAGCTAAGGGTGATGAAGCGCCGCAAGAGATGCCTAGAGAGTCGTTGGAGATCCTCCCGAACCGAACTTGACCGAGCACAGGTACGAGCCCATTTAAGGACGTACCTAGTGGCATTGAGAACGGCCAAACGTCAATATTGTGCCGCTCTCATTGCATCCGCAGAGAACTGCCCTGCCGCCCTGTTTCGGGTGTCCCGCTCCCTTCTGTTTCAGAGGCCACGGGAGGCCCCTTTACAGGGCAGGGCAGAGGAGTTTGGGAAATACCTGCAGGATAAAGTTGCTCAAATCCGGAAGGATTGGGTCCCCTTCAGTGGCCCAGTCGAGACGCCAGTGGCGAGTCTTGAGAAACCTTTTTGGGAGGAGTTTGACTTGGTTGTCATCGAGGATTTGGACAGATTGCGTGGGCGACTGCGACCTACCACATGTTTGTTGGACCCGTGTCCCTCCTGGCTTGTACTGGCATCCTGGGAGGTTACACGCGACTGGCTCCTGGACCTAGTGAACGCTTCGTTGGGTGAGGGGTCTCTCCCGGCCGCCTTGAAAGAAGCGGTGGTGAGACCCTTGCTCAAGAAGCCTTCCCTGGACCCTATGGAGCTGGTCAATTATCATCCTGTCTCCAACCTTCCCTTTTGGCGAAGGTTGTGGAGAGTGTGGTGGCTTCTCAGTTTCCACGACATCTGGAGGAGAATGATTATCTAGACCCGCGCCAGTCCGGCTTTTGCCCTGGGCACAGCACTGAGACGGCCTTGGTTGCGTTGGTAGACGATCTCTGGAGGGCCAGAGATAGGGGCTGTTCCTCTATCCTGGTCCTATTAGACCTCTCGGCGGCTTTTGATACCATCGACCATGGTATCCTGTTGCACCGACTGGAGGGGTTGGGGATCCGGGGCACCGTCTTGCGGTGGTTCGGCTCCTACCTCTCCGGCAGGACGCAACGTGTGTTGGCAGGAGAGCAGAGGTCGACCCTAAGCCCCCTCATCTGTGGGGTGCCACAGGGGTCGGTCCTCTCGCCACTCCTGTTCAACACATACATGAAGCCGCTGGGTGAGATCATCCGTGGTTTTGGGGTGGGATACCACCTGTACGCTGATGATACTCAGCTGTACATTTCCACCCCGAACCACCACAACGAGGCCGTCGAAGTGATGTCCCGGTGTGTGGAAGCCGTACGGGTCTGGATGGATGACAACCGACTCAGGCTCAACCCTTCCAAGACGGAGTGGCTGTGGGTTCCGGCTCCCCGGTTCAACCAGATAATTCCATCTCTGGCCATTGGGGGCATTCAACTTGCCCCCGTGGAGTGGGCGCACAATTTGGGCGTCCTCCTGGATGCCAAGCTGTCCATGGATGAACATGTGACAGCTGTGGCCAGGGGGGCGTTCCATCAGGTTCGCCTGGTGCGCCAATTGCGCCCCCTATTGGACCGGGACGCTCTACGCACAGTCACCCATGCGCTGGTGACGTCTCGCCTGGACTACTATAACGCTCTCTACATGGGGCTTCCCTTGAAATGCACTCGGAGACTACAGTTGGTCCAGAATGCGGCCGCGCGGGTGATTATGGGGAGCACCAGGTACTCCCATGTGACACCACACCTGCGCGAGCTGCACTGGCTTCCTGTGGTCTATCGAGTGCGTTTCAAGGTTTTGATTACGATCTTTAAAGCGCTCCATGGCTCAGGACCTAGTTACCTCCGGGACCGTATTCTGCCCCATACATCCCTACGACCTATTCGCTCGCACAGAGAGGGACTTCTCCAGGTGCCGTCCACTAGACAATGTCATGGGGCGGCGCCTAGGAGCAGAGCCTTCTCTGTGGCGGGCCCAGCCCTGTGGAATGACCTCCCCCCGGATATTAGGACCACTACAGACCTCCGCTCCTTCCGTGTTAAGCTCAAGACCCACCTTTTTCAAATATCTGGCCTGGCCCAACCATAACTTCGTTACGCTCCTGAGGGGTTTTTAATTCAGCAATTTTATTTAGGGGATTTTAAACTGTGTTTTAACTGTGTTTTTAGCTGTGTTTATTGTCTTTCACTTGCAGGTCTACTCTCCTCCATGCACAAATGTAATTGTCCTTGTTTTTTCGTATGTATGTGTGTCCTATGTGTATTTTATCTTTTTGACTGTACGCCGCCCCGAGTCCTTCGGGAGAGGGTTGCGGCTAATCAAATAAAATTTGATTGATTGATTGATTCTGCAATTACCCAAAACATTTCCAGGAAATCAATAAAACTGCCCCAAATCTTCAAAGTGAATTAGAGCCTTGGACTCATTTGGGCTTGGTCCAAACTGCAGTTGATTCCATTCAGAGTTCACGACCAGCTTTTCATGCAAAACAAAAGTTATGGGGAAAGCAAATGCGTTCTCCAGTTTTTGTCATGTTGAAGACTTCCCCATCTAGAGAACACTAGGGTGGCATAGGGACATGATGAGTCAGTGGCTAAGATGCTGAGCTTGTCGATCAGAAAGGTAGGCAGTAAAGCGGTTTGAATCCCTAGCACCGCGTAACAGAGTGAGCTACCATTACTTGTCCCAGCTTCTGCCAACCTAGCAGTTCAAAAGCACATTTTTTTTTTAAAAAAAGAAAAAATAGGAACCACCTCTGGTGGGAAGGTAACAGTGTTCCGTGCATCTTTGGCATTTAGTCATGTCGGCCACAGGACCACGGAGACGTTTTCGGACAGCGCTGGCTCTTCAGCTTTGAAATGGAGATGAGCACCGCCCCCTAGAGTTGGAACGACAAACACATATGTGCAAGGGGAACCCTTACTTTTACCCCTACTTTGACCTTCAGAACAATCCAAAAATATTATGGTTGGCAGCAGTGATGTGCGGTGAGGTTTATGGCTGGTGAGGCTGGTGACGTCATCAGCGCGAGCCATGGTCCCCTTCATGTTGACTCAGGAAGCCGGAGAATGGGACCATGTGTGCAGGAGGGTAAATTGTGCACACGTGGTCCCATTCCCTCCTTCCTGACTCCTGAGTCAACATGAAGGGGACCACAGAGCGCGCTCCGCGGGACCTTGGCTCACGCTCCGCGGTCCCCTTTATGTTGACTCAGGAAGGCGGGGAATGGGACCACATGTGCAGGAGGGAGTCTGAGGCTAGAGGAGCCTCCTGCACACGTGGTCCCATTCCCGGACCATGTGTGCAGAAGGCTCCTCAGCGCCTTTTCCCTTTTTTTATTTTCATGATGAGAGGGCTGAGGCTCTGCCTCCCCTGCCTCCCCTGACCGCATGTCCCTGGTTGGCAGTCCTACTGGAAAAAAAAACTATTTCTAATAGAGGTTTTTGCTGTACCAGTTCTGGAACATTGCACAAGCGTTCTTTCGCTTGTCTAATGCCATTCCCAAACCATGCCATTAAAACAGATATAAAAGGCCAGAGATACCAAGCACTGTCTTCAATATGTGTTCGTCACAGCCCGTTTCAAGTAACGAGCTAATTTTGTAGAAGCAGTAAATGACATTTCCTATCAAGATTGATCTCGTCTCCTGTCTTTTTACTACATAGGCAAAAAGTGACTATTACCGATAAAAAAAAACTTTCTTTTTCAGGGAAATAGAATAGTTGTGTTTCCTCGTTGTTTTGGACACATATTATATCTCTTTAGCACATGAAAGACAAAAGGTATCGTAAAGACTGAATGGGTCCTTAGAGAACAGGCCTCCAAAGGAATACAAAGACGTAGATCTGTACATCAGCCATCTCTTCCAATGACATTTGCCCTTATTCTCTGTTTTTGCTTCTGGCAAGAAGTCAGTATTGATTTTTGCAATCTCCCTTTGGGTTTGTACCATATTATATCACTGATGATTGTTTCTGTTTTCTGGTCATTCAGGCAATCACATCTATCTCAGCTATAACTATCATACACCACAGTTATTTTTAATTTTCTTTTTACAGCCCAAGACCAATAAAACAGAAGAATAAAACTTAAAAAAAAAAACACCACAATATTAATAATGAAAAGAGATCATCTGTCTTCAGCAAGTTGAACTGTTGCTGGAAACTTGGCAATCTGTATAATAGCTGTCCATTTGGTCTTGCAGAGTAAATGCTGTAATTTCTTTATCAGAAAGACAGCTAAAATTTCCGATAATTGGCTTTATCAGCCTTAGATGCTATAGGCATTGTAACAATACATGAATTGCTAAGCCTCTGATCTGAGCAGAAATATACACAATTGTTGTAGGAGAAACTAGTATATTTGCACATAGTCTCCATAAAAGAGGATTTCCCAATCTGAGCCAAGGTAAAAAAAACAAAAAACTCATTTGTGAAACAAGGGCGGTGTTATAGAATGGGGGTGTCAAACTTGCGGTGTCACATTGTCAACATGTGATGTATTACGACATTTTCCACATTTACTAAACCAGGGGGATATATCCGGCCCATGAACAACAAGTGTTGTGGCTTGCCAGCGGGCAGCAAAGCTGGCAGCAGATTCGGACAGTGAGGAGGTTGGGGAGGAACGTGGGCCAATCCTGGAGTCTGGGGAAGGCTCTGATGGGGGCTCTGTGTCAGAGGCAGGTGGGGGGCAGAGCCATATGTCAATTATCAGCGTTGTCAAAGTCAGACAGCAGTGAGGCAGAAGAACAGCTGGAGCCTGTTCCCAATTGCGCATGTGCAAGTTGCCAGATGAAGGGAACAACTAAAGAGCAGGAATCGACTTGGGAGTAAGGCCAGATGAATGGCCCTTCCCAGAGGAAATGAAAATGAGAGAAAGGGGAGCAGAGTTTGCAGGAGACAATTAGTTCACTAATTGGTTAGTGATTCTCCGAGACTCCTGGCCAAGTTCTGCAAATATCAGCCTGTCAGCTCTCCAAGCCAGATAAGATCTGTGACTGCAAATCCTCCTTTGAAAGACTTTGCTGGCTGTGAATGTACAGAATTCACTGTAAATTAACAAAAAGGTTTTTTGCCTGGACAAGGAGTTTGCTTCATGCTCTTGGGAAGCCTCGGTCCGAACAACGAGTTTGACACCTGTGTTATACAGGAAGCTCACACACACACACCCATGGAGAACTTGCATTTGCATGGCAATAGGGATGGATGATTTAGACTCAATCATCCTGTAGAGCTAAATCCCAAATCCTCTATTGAAGTTCAATTTAGTGTCATCTAGAATGAGAAATTATTTTGCCAGGAGCAAGAACTTGTAACATGCACAGAATCATCGAGGAGAATCATTTTTGCCTCCTTTGGGATGAGGAAAATCTATCCAGCAGGGTAAGGTGAACTTTGGTGAACCCAAAGGTATTGTTTCAGATGGGCCTGAGATAAATGCAACAAGGCATCTGAAGTTGAGCAAGAGAGGGGAAGTGTGGCTTTAAGGAAACTTAGACTGAACAGCTTCTAAAGTAATGGAATCTTCATTAACTCATCATCATCATTTAATATTTTTTTTCAGCTGACTCAAGTCATGCTGCCTATTTACAATAATAGCATCAGTATTCACAGGTGGTACTCCTATATTTAAAAAGTCATTCTTCCAGTATTCTGCATTCTGGTTTCATGCACATTAACAATATTTCTTTCATTCCTTTGTATATCTTATACGGTCAAAATAAACAATGGATTTCTTTTAGATGGCAATTACCTAACTAGTTTGCTTTCCATAATCAGAAAGCAATGGCACATTGGCCACAAGCTAATGCCAGATTTGAATGGTTCATGTTCTGTTCCCTCGCCCACACAGAACATGCTCCGGAACAATACTACTTTAACAGGGTTTATTGCACAGACAGACAGACAGATCCTTGGCAGTAAACTACAACGACAAGGCTCACAGACACGAGACACAAAAGCAGCTATCCAGCAGGCTACGTTTCCAAAACCGAACTTCTTGAAGAATTCCTTTGTTGACTACTGCAAAGGGCGTATGCTCAGTCAATCCTTTTATAGCCTGAGGGGGAGTCTACTTATCAGCAGCTGAGAGTCCTTACCGCTGATAACTGCGCCCTTGCTCCCTGCGTCTGTGGGCGCGGCGGTAACAAGGATCCAAGAACTCCCTGCTGATCTCTGAGTCACTGTCCCATGGCTCCTCCCCACTGCTCCAAGACATGGCATCAGGAGCCCCCCTCCTTAGGCTCTCACCGCTGCTCCATGCCTCAGGCGCCTCCTGGTGGCCGACCAGACTCTCCGATCCCTGCTCAGAGTCAGAACCCTGCCCAAGGTCCTCCTCATTCTCCAGAGCCGACTCATAGGGACACTCACAGGTTCATGTGTACCATAAAAGGTATTTCAGAATGCCAAGGAGAAAATGTTAACTAAGCACCCCCAAAATGTACATAAAATTATCAAACAATCCTACAGTTAAATTATGTATTATATAGTATCTTTACACTCCATGTTGACCCCATGTTTAAAATTACACCATTGTCAATAAAGCAGAAGGATGATGGAGAGTCACAGCAAATAATGAAAAAGGCAGAGTTGTACAATCATGTTGAAGGAGGAGGAGGAGGAGGAAGAGTTCATTTATGAAACACTAACATTTTGCCACTTGTATAAAAGGCATTGTGAACATAATGTTTGTTTGTTTGTTTGTTTAGCATATGGCAGTGGTACATGAAAGTCAGGTGTCTACAATGTCATTACAGAATAGAAGTTTGGCTGCCTAAAACTGCTAGTTTGTTCAGTTGATGCTATCCACGGTGCACCACAGGGGGCAAACTAGCTCTGCACACAGAGCAGCTAATGGCATTTTGCGTGAGTGTCAACACCATCCAGAAATTATTCTCAGCTGTTTCCACCTTGCATTTGGGCTGTTGACAATAAGTTTCTTGCTTTTGCAGTTAGTCCCACCAGAGTGGTACCTATTTATCTACTTGCATTTCCCTGCTTTCAAACTGGTATGTTGGCAGAAGCTGAACAAATGATGGAAACTCACTCCTTCATGCGGTGATGGGGCTTAAACTGATGGAATGCAGAGGAACAACTTTGTCTCCAGCTGACAAATCCACTGTCTTTAAACCACTAAGCCACCATACCTCTTTGAATATTGCTCTAGAGCAGGGCTCTCAAATTCATGGCCCGTGGGCCAATTGTGTCACACGCTGACCACAGCCACGCCCATTTTAGTGAAGAAAAAGTCACGATATGTCACGTGGCGATGCGAGTTTGACACCCCTGCTCTATAGAGACAGCATGAACTCCTTCAACAGAAATCAGCATTCTAGAAACAATGTTCCAGCAAAATCAATAAATCCAACATTTACAACAGAGTCTTTCATTTAGTTTATTATTAAAGGACACAATTGAAATCTGTTGTGTTTCTGCCTAGATTCTAACATTCTTTAAGAAGCTCCTGTGTTATTGTTTTCCCTTGATATAATTTCTAAAGGTGATAGGTCCTGCTTCTTCTTAAATAAAAATATTTGAGGAAGCTTAGCAACAATCTATCTTTCAATGAATTTTTATCCACATATTTTAGGATTTTTTAAAAAAGCATGATAAATTGAATTAGAAGCCATTTTTGCCTAGGTTAACTGGCCTCGTTTTTAGCTAGGTGAATAAACCAAGGTAAAAATTCAGAAAAAAATGTTATTTTGTTTATTTATTCATGTGTATCCCATCATTATTACTTTTACAAATAGCAAAATGACAGAACAACAGAATAACAGAGTAAAAAGAATAACAGAGTTGAGAGGGACCTTGGAGGTCTTCTAGTCCAATCCGCTGCTCAAGCAGGAGACCTTATATCATTTCAGACAAATCCAATCTCTTCTTAAAAGCCTCCAGTGTTGGAGTATCTACAACATTTGGAGGCAAGTTATTCCACTAATGAATTGTTCTGTCGGAAATTTCTTCTTAGTTCTAGGTTGGTTCTCTCCTTGATCAGTTTCCATTCATTGTTTCTTGTCTTGCCTTCTGGTGCTTTGGAGAATAGGTTGACTCCCTCTTCTTTGTGGCAGCCCCTTAGAATTTGGAACACTGCTATCATGTCACCCGACCCTTAGTCCTTGTTTTCATTAAACATTTCACTAAATAACGTAAGGTGGCCAAAATATTCAGCACATCTTCTTTCTCCCTTCTTCCCAACAAAAACCATCCTATGAGGTTGAGTTGAGTCGAGTTGAAAGAGAATGGGATTGACCCAAAATCACCCAGCTGGCTTTCATGGCTAAGGCAGGTCTTGAACTCATGAACTCTGTTTCTCTAGCATAGTGCCTTATCCACTAGACCAAACTGGTTCCCTTTTTACTTTGTCCTGTGTTACTGTGCAAATCAGACATATGGCACCACCTGAGAATCTGCTTTGTGCAATGGAAGTGATTGGATCCCATTTCACAAAGCCTGATTTACATATCTACTTGTGTTACATTTGCATGGAAGATACTTTCCGTGAGCGAACCAGAATTAGAGTGCTCATTCTCCGTAGCTCAGAAGTGGGAAAGAAGACTTATTTTCAATATTTTTTTTATTGATCAAATCAGCAGCTACGGACATGATATATGTGCTTTGCTTCATGTTCCATAGATGTACTCAACTGAAGCTTTAAACATCCCCAGTGGCCTAGAAAAAAATTCGCAGAAAGCCAGGAACATTATATGCATGCTTTGTAGTAATTGACATTGGTACTCAGTTGCAATGTTTTTAGACTTATGAATATATTGTACCTCTCTATGCAAATGCTCTTAATAAATAATGTATTTTATAATTATATTCTCTCTGGTGAAGCAGGAATGAACTAGTAAATTTTGGTACTGGGCCAATTATCAAAAGTCTCAACCAGAACGAAGTTGAATCTTCAGTTATGAGTGAACTTGAATTGATCAACTGTGGAAACATGAACAAATGGTTCAGTTAGTTTCCTATTAGCTTCCTGCAATGAAACATTTTTGATAGTTGATACAAGTGACACAAGACATAGTCCCCTGTGTGATAGTACCTTTCCATCTTAACACATCTGTCAAAATTAAAAAGATGGTATAGCAATCTAAACTTATGTATAATTGTTTTCAGACCATTCATGCAATATTATCTGGAAGTCCTAGGAAACCTAAATCTAAAATGAAAAAAAAAAAAAAAAAAAACCACAAGACATGTTGCTTTTGAACTATTAAAAAGAAATCCATTCACTAAAGAAGAAACATACACTTTTGTTTGGTAAATCCTGAAATACAGGCATGGTTATAATGTAAGTACAATAACTGGAGTTTATGTTAGACTATGTTTTGTTTGATACCCATATCATACAGAACACAGTTTATATGTTCACTCTTTAGCTACATTACAACAGACAGAAATTAGACAACTTTATACATGAAGAGGTAGGTTAAATTTAAACACTCATTATAAACTGTTTAAAATAGATTAGGAGAACATATTGATATCTTGGCCACAAATGGGAAACCTAAAATATTTATGAGATTAACATTAAGATGCTGCATGTAACCTTGTTCCTCTTCAGCATATTTAATATTATTTTGACACAATTTCATTTATCTGCATTGTCATAAATAATTTTACATTTAACATTCAAGCTACAGAAACAATCACCTAGCAAAACGAACTGACTTTGAATAAGTCATTTCATCTTATTGTGTAAATAATGATTCTGTTATAAGAGAATAATATATTTAACTTGTGGAGCAGAACAACTTCAAGGGAGCTGTCTTAGTCTATCAGCTTCATAATGCAATAGGCTTTGTAAAAAAAAAAACACCATTTAATTACTGTATTTTTCAGAGTATAAGACGCACCTTTTTTCCACAAAAAAGAGGCTGAAAATCGTCTTATACACTGACTACAGCATTTTTTGCCTCTCGAAGCCCTTCACCAAAATGGTGATGCATACCCTTATGGAGGCTTTCAGAGTGCTCCTGGGGGCTGGGGAGGGCAGAAATGAACAAAAACCAGGCCATTTTTGCCCCCCCCCCCCAGCCCTCAGCAGCACTCTATAATCCTCCATAAGGCTATGCATGCAAGTTTTTTGACGAAAAACACGTCCATTTTTGAAAAAAAAGGGGGGGCATTTTTTGCTTGTCCCTCCCCGGGAGCATTCTGCAAGCCCCCCCCTCCCCAACGCTATTCATGCCTTTTTTTAAAACACCGGGCCCGTTTTCACAAAAAAACGGGCCATTTTGGGGAGGTTTGCAGAGTGCAAAAACTTTTTTTTTATTTTTGGAAAGCTCTTTAACTGATTGATTAGAATTACACTGATCAAGTGTTGTGCCAGCAGAAACAAAGTCTTAGGTGATTCATATTGTCAGTGATTTCCTTCTCTAGCACATGGATAAATACATCTGGAAACATCTACCTACTGTACCTACCTATTCTCTCTCTCTTTCCCTTCCTACCTACTGTATTTCTCTCTCTCTCTCTCTCTCTCTCTCTCTTTCTCTCTCTCTCTCTCTCTCTCTCTCTATCCTTTTATCTACCTACCTACCTACCTACCTACCTACCACCTACCTACCTACCTACCTACCTACCTATCTAAATATTCTCTCTCATCCCTACCTACCTACTGTATTTCTCTCTCTTTCTCTCCCTCTCTATCCCTCTATCTACTGTGCCTACCTACGTTTTTTTTTAAAAAAATTGCCTCTTCAAAACCTTGGTGCATCTTATACTCCGGTGCGTCTTATGCTCTGAAAAATATGGTATATAGTTGTGTGAGGATCTTGTCAGTTTACACCAGCGTTGCTACTGGTTCGCTTCATGTGCACTTCCCCGAACCAGTGCGAACCGGTAGGAACTCACCTCTGGTTTATACTTAGTATTGGTGCATCATGATTGCTCTTTTTCCTATTTCATCTGTATTTTATTATTAAAAACACAAGATATTTTGGTTTTCAAAATGAGTAAATTCAAGATAAATCAAAATAAATATTTGTATAATAAATAAATATTAGAATATAACATTTAAGAAAGCTAGCCATAACTCAGCTATTATCACCTCTATTTTTGCCTAACAAACATGGTTGGGATTATTTGTATAATATATACCTTTACATTCAAATCCAGATTGGGATTATATTTAATAAAACTTTAAAATCAAAAACTTAAATTTCTAGGAAATAATTCTAACTGAAAATAACTATTTCTGGCAGACTCAGGAGTGAAATGTTACCAGTTTAGACCAGTTTGCCTGAATCAGTAGTAAAAAATGTTACCGGTTCACCCGAACCAGTAGTAAAAATAAATGCTACCAGTTTCGGCAAACCAGCATTTCCAATAATCCGCTGTGACACGCTATTTATATTACATCTAAATCACATGGCACAGTGGATTCTGCCCCTCATTGTTCTACTTACCTTTGCAGGTGCTCTCCATAGCACCCTCCGCCCACCCACCTGGACGTCATCACATCCATTTCTTTTAAAGAGTTTTATTATTTTTTCATTACAAAAATAAACATTCCATCTTTCCTTAAGCAGTGTGTCAGCTGGGTACAAACATCTCTGTGCAACATCGTTCCTCTTTTGCCACATCTTTCACATTCATATTAACATTGTTTCCCTAAGTTTAGTATTATAATATATTGTGCATTTAAAAGTTATATAACTCTCCATTTTTCTTTTTAATATCTTCTAGTAATAATATGATATCATTATTATGTCAGGGGAAATTTCACCCTGAGCTAATGAGGTCTAGAATCAATGGCTTTCCAAACAGCATATCTTCAGAAAAAGTGAAAGTAAGACCCAAACATGTTCTAATTAAAAACAAACTTTAATATGAAAATAAAAAATGAACAAATCTATCTAATTGTTACATTTTGGCAAGAGCAATTGTCGTCCACCCTCTTGACAGACGAACAGAAGAACAAAAGGTATAGAAGTCTCTGGAATGTGTGATGTATATGAAACGTGTTAAGAAGCATGCACAGTAAATCATTGCTGATAAGGGCTATGACCTGCGCAATAAATCTTCAGTTCAGCTAGCAAACAATTAACGCAGTGACATATTAAACATCATTATTCTCATCATGCACATACTAACAGTTTTCATCTTATTTATATCTCTATCTAAATGTATTGTTTACTTATATTTTAGCTTCATTTCCAAACTCTTTCTTTTTCCTTTCCAACCATTGGTAAAATACTTCCCAAATCATATAATATTCAGTTTGCTCTTTCTCCTTAATTGCTAATGTTAATCTGTTCATTTCTGCCCATTCTAATATTTTCCTTATCACCTTCTCATCAATAGGAATCTCTACACTTTCCCAATGTTGTGCAAATACACTTCTAGCTGGGGTTAATACATGAATGATTAAATATACATTTTCTTTATTATAAATTCCAGGTAGAATTCCTAGCAGAAATGTTTCTGGCTTCAGCTCAATATATTGTTGCATCATCTCTTCCAACCATGTCTTAATTTTTGTCCAATACTTCTTTGCCTCTCCACACGTCCACACATATGATAATGTCATCACATCCATTTTTGATGCTCTGCGCATGGATGGAAGGTCCTGCATGCTGACGCTAATATTTGCGAAATGGTAGCAAAGGTAAGTTGATTTCACCCCTGGAAAGACACTATCATTTTCAGGTCTCTTTATGAAGCCTGACGAATAGTTAAACTTTGAATAGTTCCATTTACATTATGCACACATTATTAACATATCTAAAGCATTCAAATTAGCCTAACTTTAAAGTATGCTGGTCTATTCTTTAAATGTTACTTGGAGTTGTTTTTAACACAAACATAGCAACCTTGTTCCTATATTAACCTATTCACTTTTGGGAATCTCTTGTGTTTTATAAGACATATTTTGTAAAAAGCATTGACTATCAGGCAAAATGTGAGTTTTAACGCTTAATAATATTTTCCTTTATTTCTCTTCTTTGTCTAAAGCCTGCTTATGATGGGCATTGGCAGAATGTTGAAGATATCTGTAGAAGGAACACATTTTTAAAAGGCAATGTTTGGTGTCCATGGTTTCAAAATTAGACAAAATTATTATTATTTTATTTTTGGCTCCGTTTGTTTGTTTACTGATTTGGAGGTATGCAAAAGCAGATTTTGAAGCTCAAAATATGAACCAGGCATTCAAAAGCAAAAGACAAAAGGCTTAGGAATCTCTTTCAAAAATGCTTTTAATCATTGCTTGCCATGAATAAAATCCTGCAAAAAAAATATATGTTGATGTAATTAGCAACTTATTAGATAGCACATTAGTCAGAATGAAAAAAAAAACATCATCAAATTACATCCTAGTTGAAATTTATACGCATTATTCTATACCAAGATCTAGGCTTTGGCCTTTTTTTAAAAAAAAAAAAAATTCTAAACTCCAATTACTTGACTGAGAAAAAAAAATCAAGTATTTTCAAACTATTCATTTCTGTCTTTGGGAAATTTCAAACACTTGAATTATTTTCAGTATCAAGAAAGATTACATGTCAAAGAGCTCAGAAGTAGAAAGTTGCGTACATTTGCATGATTCATCATCCCTTGGGGTGATCAAATAATCTTCTTCTTCTTCTTCTTCTTCTTCTTCTTCTTCTTCTTCTTCTTCTTCTTCTTCTTCTTCTTCTTCTTCTTCTTCTTCTTCTTCCTCCTCCTCCTCCTCCTCCTCCTCCTCCTCCTCCTCTTCCTCTTCCTCTTCCACTATCCCTCCTCCTTGTGTTAAGCCCTGTTTCCTGACAAAACTGCTTCTTACAGCTCACATTAGATAATGCTGTATGATTGTGTGCATGTGTCTTTTGGAAGGAATTAGTTTAGCATAATCTGTAAATCAGTTTACCGATGAACAACAGAAAATGTCAGTTCAAATGGGAGTGACTGTAGGGATGTTCAGTGATCTAAAATGGTGGATGTCATGTTAAAATCAAAGCCCCACCCCTTTTCAATATCTCTCGCACACATAAAAAGGGATAGACTTTAATTATCCAATTATGCCTGCCATTTTGACGTTGTTGAGTACTGCTGTAGATGCCTCTGAATCAAAAGTAACAATTTGTTGCTCATTTACGGAATCTGTTGTGACTAAACATGACAGCCAAAAAAGGCTCTCTTTCTGGTTTCTTCATTTATCTTGGTTTGATTTTTTTGCATTGTCTCTAAATTATCACAGATGTCCAAGGCAATAACTATTTTTCAAAAAAAAAAAAAAAGGAGAAAGGAAAAACAGAGTCAAACAAAAATGCATTGTTCCTTCCTGTGTAAGGCTGTCACTGATAGAGTCCAGACCTTAATTCATGATTATGTTAACCTAGTTTATCAAATAGACTATGTTGGCTGTGTTCACAGAGAAATTAAGCTATCAGCCTGATTAAATGTCTCTAAAGTGTTTTCTCCATCAGTTCTCTTTTTCACCGGTGCAAGAGGGAAAAGAGAAGCTTTTACTGAGGATGCTAACTCATTTTATCTACTTCCTGAGAGTATTTTTGTTTAAACGGGGGGAAAAAAGCTTGAAATTCAGCATCTTAAATCTATCATGGTAATAAACTCATCTTGTAAATTTCACCTAATATAGCAGAAGAACATGGACTACAATTATAATACTAGACTTGTTTTCATTATGGAAAGCACTGCTTTAAAATTGTTCTCCCAAGATCAGATTCTAGAAGAGCCTAAGAGCCGAGGTGGTGCAGTGGTTAGAGTGCAGTACTGCAGGCTACTTCGGCTCACTGCTAGCTGCAGTTCAGCAGTTCAAATCTCACCAGCTCAAGGTTGACTCAGCCTTCCATTCTTTCGAGGTGGGTAAAATGAGGATCCAGATTGTTGGGGGGCAATATGCTGACTCTGTAAACTGCTTAGAGAGGGATGTAAAAGCCCTATGTAGCAGTATATAAGTCTAAGTGCTATTGCTAGAAATAAATTCTGAAGCATAACGAAATACCCTTTCTAAAGGGGTGATTATTTGCTCATTGCAAAAGAGAAAAAGACAAGAACAAAACAGAGTTAAACTCGACATACAATTCAAATCTGCCGGTTTATATCTCTACATGCAAATGTATAAATAATGAATGAATTTTAAATAAAAAACCTATATAAAGCACAACATAACTGTGTGCCTGCCATCTTTATTCCAGAACTGATTTTCTTCTCCTGGGTTTTTTCAAGGCCTTTATCCTTATAAAAAAAAAAAAACCTCCTTTAGCCATCTTGAATTGTTATTTTGTTCTGTTTCAACTAAATAACCAATAGTACACTAGGACAATTTTAGATCCCAGGTTTCCAGGTTTGGTTAAGGGAATATAGTTTCAATGTGAGGATGTCACCATTTCATCTAGAAAAAGACTTCTTAAAAATGCCCCAAAATAATAAAATGAGTATCTACCATTGTGTATATACCTCATTAAAAACAAAAATAAAAAGTAAATTTTGATCAGTAGCATTGTCTATGAGAAATATTAACCCAGTTTCATCCTGATGCATTCATTTGCTCTCCCCTGAATGGTGTTTAGAGACCTGGATTTTGGCAACTTCAAACAATAGAAATAACACTTAGAATTATATATTGCTTTACGGTGCTTTTACAGCCCCCTCTAAGTGGTTTACAGAGTCAGCATATTGCCCCCAACAATCTAGGTCCTTATTTTACAGACCTGGAAAGATGGAAGGCTGAGTCATCCTTGAGCTGGTCAGAATTGAGCAGAGTGAGAAGTTAGTTAGCCTGCAATACTGCATTCTAACCACTGCACCACCATGGCCTGTTTTTAAAAAAAGGGGGGGAAAAGAAGGCGGTGCTCTTAAAATACAACAAATAGCTTGGCTACTTCTCTTCTAAAATTGAGTTAATAATGCACATAAAAAAGGAGGCACAGAATCAAGGGCATGTCAAGTATTAGTACCACTTTATAAAACTCTACTAAGACCACTCCTGGAATACTGCAACCAATTTTGGTCAACATATTACAAAAAAGATGTTGAACAACTAGGGAGCAACTAAAATGATCAAGGGCCTGGAGACTAAAACATATGAAGAATGGCTGCAGGTTTTGGGTTTGTCTAGTCTAAAGAAAAGAAGAATTACGGTTGACATGAAAGAAATATTGCAGTATTTGAGAGGCTGCCACAAAGAAGAGGGGTTGAAATTATTCTACAAAACACCAGAGGGCATGACAAGAATCAATGGTTGGAAACTAATCAAAAAGAAAAGCAACTTGGAATTAAGGAGAAACTTCCTAACAGTGAAAACTATCAACCAGTGGAACAGCTTGCCCTCAGAAATCATGGGCACTCCATCACTGGAGATTTTGAAGAAGAGACTAGACAGTCACTTATCTGAAATAGTATACATTCTCCTGCTTGAGCAGGGGGCTGAACTAAAAGACCTTTAAAGTCCCTTCTAGTCCCTTCTATTCTATTCTATTCTATTCTATTCTATTCTATTCTATTCTATTCTATTCTATTCTATTCTATTCTATTCTGGCCTGGCCTGGCCTGGCCTGGTCTGGTCTGGTCTGGTCTAGTTTAGTTCTGCATAATTTCATGTTAGTTATTTAGTGCTTTATAATTTTATGTTAGTTCGATGAGATTTGGAACCCAGAAAAGAATCATTTTGCTGTTCTTTGTGTCTTGATATAATAACATTTACAAATATAATCTTTCTGCCCATGCAAGCATCTTAAAAAATTATTTTATTTGTGCCACCCAATTCCAAGTGTAAGATTTTAATTCTGAAAACTTTCAGGTATTGGAACAAATTTTCATTCACCAAAGAACACATTCATAAACACACAGAATCATAAATAAATAAATAAATGCAGCAGTTAGGAGTTGTTATAGAGGTAAGCTGTATTAGGTAGATCTCACCAAGAAAAGACTTCCATAGGAAGGCTAAATCTTCCTAAATTGACAATAAGTACAATAACAGAATCTTGCAAGTCTGTGTTGTACCTCTGCTTTCTTCTTACCCAATATGTATGTGAATTAAAGAAGTATCTTGCTGACACACTTCCCAATATTATTGCTCTGGATTATATATAGTTTAATCTTTTAAACTTGTAATTTTATATTGGGGTATTTTAATTTTAATTTTAATTTTTAACCTTATTATTACTATTGCTATGTATTGTAATGATTGTTGTGTGATTTTTATACCTCCTCCGTGTAATGTTTAATTGTATAATATGTGCTTTTTATTTATTGTACGCCGCCCTGAGTCCCTTTGTGGAGAGGGAGCGGCTAACAAATCTAATAAATAATAAAATAATAATAAATAATAATATTAGCCCCCCTTGCCTAGGTTCTTGCATAATATGAATCATGATTCATACTGTAGAAAGAGAAGAAAAAGATGGCAACATTTTAAAACTGGCAACTCAAACCGCAATGAAAATTTTAGCAGGGCTTTCCCATGATAGTGTAATGGAGAGAAACATTCAGTAATATATCGCCAAGGTTTGCTAGGATTTGGAGCTCTATACCCATGATGGCGAACCTATGGCACGCATGCCACAGGTAACATGCAGAGCCTTCTATGTGGGCAAACTAGCTGTTGGCCCAGTCCACCTCCACCGCTCATGCGTGCACGACTCCTGGTCAGCTGGTCTTCAGGTGTCTGCTGTGCATGCACGGGGGGTGCTCACATTGAATTTTTGGGCCTTGTGCGGCTCCCCGTGCCCCATTTTGGATTCCAGGTTGGTGCAGAAGACCTTCCAGGCCCAAAACAGGACATGAGGGGGTGCGCGCGACCCCCCATGACCGATTTTGGCTTCCAGGTTGGTACAGGAGGCCTTCCAGGCCCAAAACGGGGCGCTTTAACAGGTAAGCCCTTGCCACATTATATGCTAGACATAACAACTGTTGCCTTTAAAAAAAAGACAAAAAAAATGGTCTGGATAATCGATGTGGAGACAGCAGAACACAAGAGAAAGAACTGGAAAAAATTCCAAAATACAAAGACCCACAAATCAAAATAGAACAACTTTGGCAAGGCAAATAATAGATAGTACTAATAATGATAGGCACCTTGGAGGCAAAAAGCAATCCCAAAACATTTAGAATATGATTTTGATTATCTTCAGCATTGATCAAAAGACCCCCAGCCAGTTGCAAAAGGCAGCGTATATTCTGCGGCATTTATTTTTAACACCATCCAACAACTATATTTCCCTATCCTACTCCTTGGGAAGAATTTGATAAGTGCATAAAAGTGACAAATCCAGTCTAAACATCTTTCTGACTGTGCAAGGAATCATAATTTTATATTAAAGAGCTAAATGAAGTCTCCTTTAATTATAGGATAAACACTCATGCCTAAATATGGAAAGAAGAAAGGAAGGAAGAGAGGAAGGGCAGTAAGCCACATCAGCCTTGATGATCCTGTACTTGGAGTTAGGGGAAGCTTACCTATTCAGCCCTTCAGTGGCTGTGGAGTAGAAAAGTGAAAAGACCAGAATTCTTAATCCCATAAACTAGAAAAAGTTAATCCTTTATAAGCTTTCTGTCCTATATTTCCATGATAGAGATGACTGGCTGAGCCATTTCCAAATTTTATCTCATTGGGATTACATTAGGTAAAATAACCTCAGGTTTTGTTTGGGTTTGTCCAAAAAAAAAAAAAAAACCCTCAGGTTATTTTGGCTAATGTAAAATAAAATGCTTCGATAATATACATACAGTTCAAAAAATGTTTCTAAACTCACTTCTGACTGTGTATTTCCATGCCATGCTAATCTTGCAAATGGTGCAATCAAGCAACTTGGACAAATATAACCAGCTTTTCTTTTATATTAGAATTGAGTTCTAATTGAATTCTTTGAGTTTCACAATCACAACAAATTTTTATGGTCTTTAATCCCTTGCATCAGGGTGGGGTCAGGGCAACTGAATGGAACTGTGTGTTTACTGCCCTTCCTGTTGCCAATGCGGAGTTATATTCAGCAGATATATTCTCATTGTGCCCAGAGAGAGAAATATCTGCTGCTACCTCTGATCAAACTCACAGCCTCCTGGTTGTGAGGCGACAGTTCCACCTCTAGGTCACAACAATGACCCTGTGAAAGAGTTTGGGGTGAACATCACCAAACAAGCTTTCAGAAAGAACTGGGACTAATAACAGGGTCTCCCTGCTACTAGTTAACATTATACCATACCAGGTTTCACAGGAATTATTGGTTTATCATTTTAATGTTTACCAGGTTTAATGTTTGTAAGCTGCCTAGAGTCATTTCTGGACAAGATGGGTGGCACACAAATCTAATGACTGAATATGAATGATTACATGATCTAATGACTGAATATGAATGATTAAATGATTGAAGAAAAGAAAGAAAGAAAGAGAGAGAGAGAGAGAGAGAGAGAGAGAGAGAGAGAGAGAAAGAAAGAAAGAAAGAAAGAGAAAGAAAGAAAGAAAGAAAGAAAGAAAGAAAGAAAGAAAGAAAGAATAATTACTGAATGGTGATCTGGTTACTAATCTTCCCATTGATTAAAGCTTGCCCCATTAGGAGCATAGTCAATATTTACAAGCAATATGGTATCAAAATAGCTTTTTCTCCCCAAAAGCCCAGTCCTACAATGAGCAAAACAAGCTAAATTTCTGTTAACTATGATGGAGTTCATGAAGTTTTACATTTGGGGTTTTACTTCTGTACCTCCAGAATCATTGTAACTTGGGCAGCCATATAGATTTTATAAAAATATACATCTCTGTTAGATGTTCTCTTTTGGGTCGTAGTTAAGTGAGGATCTATCCATGTGTAAGATAAACATTTTATTTATATTTCCACTTTTCTTTGGGGGGGTGGGAGTCAGGGATTTCAGATTGTTGCCCTTAATTTACCATCTTTGATTTAGATGGTCTCTTTGACTCTTGCAGTACTACAACTTTCAAAAAGTCTTGCACTGAGAAATACTTTCCATGAATTTTCTGGAGACAGAATAGATTTTCTTCAGTCCTTCCAATGCAAAAAACAACAACAACCAGCAACTATTCAGTCTAAACATAAAAGAAAAACATTCAGAAAACTGTCCATTAAGGGAGCAAAGTGGCACTTAAGTTGAATTCTTGTCTGAAAAACTGTAGATCCTGAGCAAGAATTACTTACCTTAAATGTCAGGGGTTTTGTTGTTGTTGTTGTTGTTGAGTGACAGCCTGAGTCAAATATCATTTTCTGTTCCTTCATTTCTTTATTGTTGATTGACAAGCCACCCCATCTTATGATGTCTTCTGCATATTGTCCTGTCAACATAATTGCTAGAATCATAACAAAATGGTATTACTTGAAATTACTCCCAACCCTATTTGGAGAAAGCATTTGAAAGGAATTGCACAGGTGCAGTTTTAAGAACTTGTTTCGTTTTAAACCTCACACATATGTTTGGGGAAATAAAGGCAAATTACAGCTATTAGCTTGAACAGGAAATCACCACACCAAATTTAGCAGCACATGAAAATTAAAATACGAACTACTAACAATTTAGTCTGGGTTTTTCAAATGTTAATTTCACACGTGGTTCTTCTCATTTTTCCCCTCATATTTTGGGTTTGAGATATTATCTGAGTTTATCACTTTAAGAATGATTCCTCATCTCTTCCCCCTTCCCTTTCGCTGATTCTTTTTTTTTTAAATGTCATCACATTTTTGAGTGGGTGGTGCAGGGTGGAAGTTTAGGTAAGCTTTAGTTATAAGAAGTTCCAAGCATAACGTTTAAGGCTGCTGCAGCAGTTTCATGGATCATTAACAATTTGCTAATATTGTTTTAGCTTGCAAATTAGTGCAGCTTAGCGACGGAGGAAAGGTTCCATAGCTGTCATCAATCAGGTTAAAATTCTTCATGCATGAGATGAAAAACGATTTTTAGCCTTTGAGGCTTAGGCAGCAATTACTGTAACAACAACGGGGGAAAAAGCACCGGAGGGGAGGGGGGGTGGATGGATAAACATCCCAACATAAAATTATCTTTGTGATGCCATTATGTTTATGTCTTGCTGTATAAGAATAAAAGCAGAAGTATGCCAGTGACTCTCGGAATTAGTATTTTTGCATGCTAATAATAAGCCAAGAGAAATAGCATGTCAAAGAACTAGTGAACTCTGGAACAAACAAATAATAAAGACAGAACCATTTATTGAAAATTGTTATGTCTTGGCTCCTTTTTCACTTCTCCTATGTTTGCTAAAATCACTAGGTATTCATCAACTGTATGCCATTAGAAAACATGCAGTCTTCGGGACTTTGTGCTTGAGGTGGAAAAAAATGAACTTTGATCCTGGGTTTTACCAATTAGATAGTTTTGTTGTTATAGAAAGGGCTAGTTTATATTAATATGAAAAAGTAAAAAGTCGAGGGTAGATGTTAATGCCTTATTTTACTGCACAAAAGGAGTCAGAAGTCAATGCCTTTGTCAGGGTTTCAAGTACTGTATTTTTCGGAATATAAGAAGCACCAAGATTTTGAAGAGGCACATTAAAAAAAAATTGCACTCTGCAGACCTCCCCCAAACAACCTGTTTTTTGCAAGAATGGGCCCATTTTTTTTCAAAAAAAGGGCATGAATAGTCTTTAGGAGACTTGCAGAGTGCTCCTGGGAGCTGGAGGAGCAAAAGTGAGCAACAAGTGGTCCGTTTTTTGCTCATTTCTGCCCTACCCAGCCCCCAGGAGCATTCTGCAAGCCTCCTAAAGGCTTTGCACGGCCATTTTAGTGAAGGGGGTGGGATTTCAAGAGGCAAAAAATGCTGTATTCAGTGTATAAGACACACCCAGATTTTCCGTCTCTTTTTTGAGGGAAAAAGATACGTCTTATACTCTGAAAAATATGGTAGTAGATCCATTGCAAGCAAAAAACTCAAGGCAAGTAGGTTTCTCAAAGAATAGATTTATTGGAAATATCATATTGGCACATATCTGGTGAAAACCAACTCTGAAGGATCCCTCGGTTTTCAGCTCATTAAAAGTGAAAACATCTCTCCCCAATCCCAACAATCAATCACTTGGCCCAATCAAGGCAGCATCCACTGGTCTGGTGACATCACTCCTCCTTCCTCCAGCCAGGTGTGAGAACCTCCTTGGTTCCAAGGAGAAAGTATTTTATTTTGACTACACAACCCCAGCTATCTCTAATCCCTTCCCCCTATCCCTCAACTCCATTGTGATAGCACTGAAGCCCCAAGATGTTTTCGGCCAGGCCAGCTTCAGGGTTGATAGCTTTTCCCCCCACTTTTTTCCTTGCTTTCCCCCACTATCCACATCCTTTTTTCTTTCCCTAATTTCACTAATATTTACTTTTGTATTCTCTCTGTATGTCACATTAAAATTTAATAAAAACTATTAAAAGAAAATTCCCATCTATCTCTCTGAAAGACACATTGTCAAAGTGTATCCTATTAAATTAAAAAAGTCCAAATAAAGTAAGTTAATTCATAGAGTTTAATACTTATTTAGAACAATAAGTCCAAATCATTAGTCCTTACAATATATGTCCACTGGAAATTGCACCCAGTGGTTATAATGTTCAAGAGAATCACCCATACCTTTACAACTTGGATACATTTGCAGAATACAAAATAATAGATTCAGAAAGGACCACCTGTTCATACAGGAGACCTCATAATATTTTGGACAAATGTCTGTCCAATCTCTTCTTTAAAATCTCCAGCGATGGAGCACCCAAAACCTCTGGTGGCAACATGTTCTCATTTGGGGGTAGGGGAGTACAATATATTTTAACGGTAAATAGTTACTGTTCTATGTAATTGTATAATGCAATTATCATTCATATATATATTTGTGCTGATAAATAAATAAATAAAGGGAGACTAGTATAGATCTATTTCAAGTTATTTAGCTTCATCAGCTAGCCATACCCTTACTGGGATTCAAACCTGGGCTGTTTTTACATGTTAGGCAGTTGTATTAGCCTCTAAGCCACAAGCTCTCCTCCCTTATCAGCTGAGCCAAGGAAATAATTAAGTGTTATGTCAAAGCACCTGGTATGCCCAAATATGGGAGGGAAATAAAGCAAGGAATAGAACAAATAAAGCAAGGAATAGAAGAATGGAAATTCTGCAATTTAGTAAAAGGCCTTTGGCCATTCTATATATCATTCATTTGTGTGTGTGTGTGTGTGTGTGTGTGTGTGATGTCAAAGCATCTGGTATGCCCAAATATGGGAGGGCGCATACTGCTTCCCTTTTGCCTTTCTGCCTGGAAGGTTCCTAGGGTGGAGCTAAAAGGCAAAAGGAAAGCAGTATGCGCCTTCCCATATTTGGGCATACCAGGTGCTTTGACATCACACACACACACACACACACACACACACACACACGAATGATATATAGAATGGTCAAAGGCCTTTTACTAAATTGCAGAATTTCCGTTGTTCTATTCCTTGCTTTATTTGTTCTATACAATTTTGACTAATAAATATATTTACAGTTTAACTGTCATGGATTTATAGCAGATTGTACCACCGCGTTTTGTATGCTACTCTCATCTCTTTCAGGAGAAAGAACAGTACGAAAATAAAACAAATGACAAGGAATAGCAATATTTCTTAATGTTCTAAGAAACCTCTAGGACGTGCAAATCAGAACAATGTGCTCAGGGTAGAATTTCAATCTAAAGATAAAAACCAACAAGCAAATTTTGCAGCAATCATCTCAATTTTACGGGGCCCTACAGTGAGGAACAGCACAGAGTTTGTAAAGACACGGGGGCAGCGATAATCCCACAGTGGGCTCTAGACTGAGTTCTTTGACAAGCTGTCAAAGCTTAGTGGCCCGCCGTTCTTATCTACTTGTTAGAATCTTGGCTTAATAATGGTTGTTTCCTGATGGGTGATCTTTTATTGCGAGCAGAAGGAAAGGGAGCCAGGAATCAGAAAAGTGTATAATATACAAATAGAAAAAAAGAATAAAGGGGAGAGAGGAAAATGTGGTGTGCACATTAGGATACAGTAGCTTTAAAGTCAACTATGCTTTAAGTTAAAACCTTTTGAAGATAACATTGGTAAAAATGTTTCATTAATAAGCTACTCATTTCCTTAAAGGATTCCTGAGCCTTTTAAAAAGGCAAACTTCTGGTGTTTTGTTGTCGTCCCCCCCCCCCCCAGTACTATGGCTTCTTAATTTCTATAAAGCAGGGGTGTCAAAATCAAGGCCTGGAGGCCAGATTTGACCCTTGGGGTGCTTAGATTTGGCCTACGGGGTTGCCCTGGAAACAACAGAGGAGCTGTTGCGAGCTCTGTTTTCACTAGCAGAGGGTTGCAGGAGGCCATCACAGCTGAAAACATAGCTCGGGAGTCTGTTTTCACTACCACAGGTGCCCCCAACACAAGTGATGTCAAGCTGGCCACGCCCACCCTGACCACACCCCCACCAACCCCTCCAAGGTCAAACACATCCCTGATGTGGCTCTCAAGGAAATTGAGTTTGACATCCCTGCTATAAAGGGTTATTTTGCTTTTCCAGTTCTTAAAACTGGTATGCAAAACATTACAGCCTGTCTTTACTGCAAGAAGAGAATGTTGCCAAGTTGCAGCCAAAAATCTGACATACACAAACTGGTGAGATCCTTACCCTGCATACACTATATATGATTTTTTCCCCCCAGGTAAACTCCCTGAACCAATTCTTTATTGTTGTGTACCATGACATCTTAGGACATTATTACTCCATTGTGAAAACAGGAAGCTTCAATCACATTTCCTAATCTATTGCTTTTGTAAATATTTGTAGGAAAGGAGGGTGGGGGAAGAGAAAGAAGTAATCAATGCAAATGGTCTCATCACCAGATATCATAACTTTGCAAAAATGATTTGCATGTGCAATTCTCAAACAAGATCCTTGTTTGTTCACTTTTTGGATCACAAAATGTCTCTCCTACTGAATAAGGGGACAGTGAAAAAAGCAGTACCAAGGAATAGGCAAATCTGTCAATTTCAGTTTTATTTAGATAAATGTATTGGCTGCCCAACTCCAATAGATCTTTAGTTAGCCCTTTTCCCTGTTATATTTCATTTCAGGTCATTTCTGCATCATTTTTCTCCTTTAAAATCAACACAAAGTTTTGTTAGTTTTTCTCTGAAGATGCCTAATACTCCCTCCCTCCCTCCCTCCCTTCCTTCCTTCCCTCCCTCCCTCCCTCTTTCCAGCCATATAATTTCTATGCCACCCCAATCATAAAATGATTGATAAACCTCACAAAATAAATGAATTGTCCCCATTTTCTCTCTCCATATCGACGACCTCCCTTTTATTCATCTTTGTCATAAGCATTTCTGACTTCTGTTCTGCATTACACTTTTTTAAAAAAATAATAATTTCAAATAATTTTGAAGACCCACTGTGGTTCCATGATTAAGACACTGGACTAGAAACTGGATACCACAAAATCTAGCCCTATTTTAGATATGATTGTTATTGGCTCATAGCTTTGGTATAAACAGTTACACTAGATGGGGGTTGCTTCCTTAAAGGAATCAGACCATGATTTGTGGGAAAACAGCACAGTGGAAGTTGGTTGATTGAGTAACAACAGATCCCACCTCCCCACCACTCTGCCTCCATTCATGTGTCCTTAAGTTTTAATGATGATTTCAATTATTTATGCTTTAATTGTATATGTTTTGACATATTTTTATGATAGTAAGCCACCCAGAATTCCCAATGGTAAGATGGACGGCCAATAAATTTTAGGAATGAATGAATTGAGAACCCTAATAGATTGCAACTCCTATTTAAATTGCAACTCCTATTTAAACAGCAAGTGGAAGCTATGGTTTGGGGAGAGGGGTTGCTACTTTTTTTTGCATAGGTTCCAGTTGTAGCCCTACTTGGACTAGCAACTAATTCACATATTAATCACCACTCAGTTGGGAACTTTTTGGAGATGATCCAGAAACCACAGCTGGTACAAAATCCAGCAGCTTGAGCGTTGACAGACCATTCCCAGCAAAACAGCATAAGAACAATTTTGAGGTTACTATATTGGTTGTCATTAGACTTCCAGACCCAGACCCAAGTGCTGGTCATTAATATTCAAGCCACATATATCTTGTCATAACAGAATGAGTGTGATTATCAAAGAGGGCCTACTGAGACATCCCATCTTTTTGACATACCTAGAATATTGATAGAGCATCAAGACTTCACAGTATAGGACCAAGTTTATGGCATTTCCCTTCCCAGTACATGCAGCTGGCTGTTCACAAAAAAAAAAAAAAAAAAAAGCATAACATTTAAAAATTATGTGTTTGGTCCAAGCTGAAAGGAGCTGCCATGAAGTTTTTGGATTAGTTATAGTTGGATGGTGAACAATCATTTTTTTTAAAAAATGCAATTTTTATTGTATGGCCTAGAAACAATGCAAAATAAGGCTAGATAGATTGATTCAGACTTGAAAGAAAATGATAGCAATTTACTTCCATTCTCCAGTTCTAGTTTTCAGTTTTGATTTATTAAAAAGTTCTTATGAGCATGCTCTGTTTCTTCTCAATGTCTGTATCAGCCTCTACTTTGCTCGCTTGCTATCAGCTGCCATAGTAACAGAGAGGGTGGGGGGCTCATGGTATTTGGTGGGGGGGATTTACTAGGTACTGGATGAGTTATCATGAAGGGAGTTTTGTTCTCACCATCTTCTGTGAATGCTGATGGATGGTGTTTGGGCTTGGTCAAGGTCAACCGTCTCTGCATACCAGCTGAAGGAGGCCACCTGAAGATGCACCCCACGTGACACCTTTGGGAGTTGCAGATTGGATATTAGGTTGCGGTAACTGGGGAAGGGAGGGTCTTGGGCAGATGTTTGATATGTACACGTTCACGCTTTTTTTTTTTTTTGCTTTCTTGCTTTACTTTAGCTGTTTTCATTTCTTGTCCAGTAAAAAGTACCTTTATCTCTACTCAAATGGAGTTGCGGGTTTTCTTTCTTGGATACTGAGTGAGGCACGCCTGTCAGCCTGTACAAAATATCTCAAGTTAGAAACGTGTAGCCTTTAGGTAAGAATGTTTAGACTGATAGATGATCAGAGTAAATAATACATGGGCTGCTTGGAATTGTCAGAGTGGTGTACAGCGGAAGTCGGGGGGGGGGTTGAGTGGGAGGTGGGGGTGGGTTAGGGTGGAGGGTGGGGTAATATATATGCATAATTAAACTAGAAGATGGGATTAATGAAATATTGTTATTTTAAGAGAAATTTATATTATGATTTATATATGTTTAATTAACTTAGAAGATGGGATTAATGGGCTATTGTTAATTTAAGAGAAACTTATATTATGTTTGTTGGGAGGTGAGGGGGTATAATATGTGAATGAGTAATCTATTTTAAGATGGGGGAGGGGGTAAAGTATTTAGTATAATATTTGAATGAGAAATTTTTTGGGGGGTTGGGGGGAGGGGATGGGGCATAGCATCTGTATGAGATTTACATTGTATGGTGGGGGGGGTTAAAAGGGGGAAAATTTGTTTGTATAAAACTTTTTCAATTAAAAGAAAGAAAGAAAAGAAACGTGCCTCGTGTCTTCTATGCCTATGTGTCGTTGGCAGGGATAACAGGATTGTCTTTTGTTCCTTCTACTTTGGGCTCATCACGCAGGGACTACCAAGAGAAATTCACCAGATGGCTCCATCCTTAATTCCTGAAGGTTAATCCCTTTTTTTTTTCTTGGCATGCATTCAGATAACAGGATGGTAGAATGTGAAAGTAATTTAAACACTATTATCTGGTATTAATAGATAACCCAAATGACAATACCTAAAATGTTGTTCATGAAAGTTATCCCCTCTTCTTAACTTCAGAGAAGGTTTTTGCCCCAAGCTTTTTTTCCCCCAGAACTGATTAAAGTCAAGTGAAAAAAGACACCTTTGACTTACCACATATGGGGATAAATAAATCAAGAGATGTCAGGGCAGAGATGTCAATGATGTCAGCAATCAATAACCAACTCAGTCTCAAGATCACGAAGCTCGAGGCAGTGAGTCAAGAGTAACATACGAAAGGTACTAAGCAGCCGCAGAGAGTTTAAACTCAAAGGCTAAAAAGGAACCATCCCATCACATTGATGGGGGCATCCAGTTATTTAACATGACTTTCTTCAAGCTTACTGAGATTTCCTTAATATAATTTTATCAAAATGACAAATTTCTCTTTCAGCAATCTGGAAAATAAATTGAGTAATAATCTAATAATGCTGTAATTCTATTCCAATTAATCAATGGAATAAAGCTGCAGGCACTCATCACTGGAGGTTTTGAAAAATAGAATGGACAATTAGTTGACTAGGATGGTAAAAGGCCCCTTGCCTTGAGTAGAGGATTGGGCTAGAAGACCTCCAAAGTTATGTTCTATTGGTCAGTGATAATTATTTGACGTGCATGTGAACATATTCCTCCAGTTTTCTTCACTCGAGTGTCTGATCCCAGATTACAGAATAGCAGAGCTGGAAGGGATCTTGGTGATCTTGTAGTCCAACCTCCTGCTCAAGCAGGAGACCATATACCATTCTGGATAAATTACTGCCTAATCTCTTCTTAAAAACCTCCAGTGATGGACCACTCCAATATCTGGAGGTGAGCCATTCCACAGAGTAATTGTTCCTTATCTATAGTTGGACCTCCATTTATTACTTCTTATCCTGCCCTCAGGTGCTTTGCAGAATAGATCAACCCTTTCTTCTCTTGTGATAGCATCTCAAATATTGGAAGACTGCTATCATGTCACCCATAGTCCTTTACTTTGTTAGACTCGACATAGATGTTATTCTTAGTTGTGAAGTCCTGTCCCACCCATCACGACCCCATGGACAATGTTCCTCCAGGCCTTCCTGTCCTCTACCATTCTCTGGAGTCCATTTAAGCTCATACCTACTGATTCAGTGACTCCATCCAGCCACCTCATTCTTTGTCGTCCCCTTCTTTTGCCCTCAATCTTTCCCAGCATTAGGCTCTTCTCCAGTGAATCTTTCCTTCTCGTTTGGTGGCCAAAGCATTTAGGTTTCATCTTCAGGATCTGGCCTTCTAAGAGTTGATCGCTACAACTGACCAGTTTGATTGTCTTGCAGTCCAAGGGACTCACAGGAGTCTTCTCCAGCACCATAGTTCAAAGGCCTCAGTTCTTTGGCACTCAGCCTTTCTTGTGGTCCAACTTTAACAGCCATACATTGCAACTGGGAAAACCATAGCCTTGACTATACACACTTTTGTTGGCAGGGTGATGTCTCTGCTTTTTTAGTACGCTATCTAGATTTGCCATAGCTTTCCTCCCCAGGAGTAAACATCTTTTAATTTCTTGGCTGCCAGTTCCCTCAATTTTTCATTGCATGGTTTAGCCTCCACCTCTTCCCACCCAACATTTTTGCTGGTCCTCTCTGCTCTCTCTAAGGTCTCAGCATCTTTTTTGTGTAATGTTGACCAAAACTGGACACAATATCCCTTGGGTACTCTTACCACTGCAGTATAAAGTGGTACTAACACTTCATCTCATCTTGATGCTATCTCTTTATGGATGCAGGATTGAGTTTGATTTTTTTTTGGTAGCTGCAAAACATTGTGTTTGTACACTAGGACACCTATATCCCTCTTGCAGTTACTACCATTGAGCCAAGTGCCACCTATTCGATTCCTGAAGATCTGGGTTCCCCCCCCCCAAGTGTAAAACCTTGCTTTTGTCACTTGCATTGCATTTTGCTGGATCCAATGCAGGTGTGGGTTCTAACCTCCTCTATAGAAGAGATTCCACAAATCTACAGTGCCATTTAGAACCGGTTCCAGCTCCCTCCCCCCGCCCGTCCACACATCATCAAGATGAAGAGTGAGAGAAGGAATTCTGGGAGTTGAAGTCCACAAGTCTTAAAGCTGCCAAGTTTGAACACCCCTTGGGGTTTTTTTCTAAAATGTTAGGGGTGCAAGTATCTTGTAATGTGACAGCTTTAAGACTTGTGTGCTTCAAATGCCAGAGTTTCTGAGCCAACATTTTGGTTGCTAAGCAAGAGCGTTTTTAAGTGAGTTTCAACACATTTTACAAGTTGGCCATGCCCACCCGGTCACATGGCCGGCAAGCCACTCCCACAAAGCAGGCCACATCTACAGAAGTGGTTCTAAACTTTTTTGAAACCCATCACTCATCCATTGTTCAAGTCTGCCAAATCACTTCTGTATTTTGACTTTATATTCTAAAGTGTTCACTATTCCCAGCAGTTTGGTGATATCTGCAAAGATGATGCGCTCCCTTGTATCCCCTCATTGAAATTGTTTATGAAGATGTTGATGTTCCTTACTTGACCTAAAGGCATAATAGGCTTTCTAAAAAGTTGTAAACACCCCAGAAATTCTTGGACGGTGTTGAAAATTAGACATATAGTAAAGAAGCAAATAAAACAAAGAGACAGATAAATCAATCCATGATGGGAATCTTTTTTTTTTTTTTTTTGGTCCTGCAGCAATATTCAGTATTTGATTTTTCTTTCAAAACTACCTGGGGGTCCACCATTGGATAATTGATTGCCCTGGAAAGCATCACTTTTCTTTGGGAAAACTTTAATTCCATGACTAAGTTTTGAAGAATTTCATAGCATTCCTTTTCCTGGCAAGCCAGAGTTCATCTCATATTAGATTTAGTCCCATTGAAGCTTCACCAGATCAGGTGGCTCCAAGCAAAAAAAAAATTATGTAAGAAAATCTGCCCTTCAGTTTCCCTGGAATTTGTTTCTTGTATATTACCTTTGCTTTAAAATGTTGAATTTAAATTATTTTAAATGAACATTTATCCCCTCTATACTAATTTTTTTAAAAATGCACCATTTAATGCAATCAGGAAATAAAATATTCATGCGCTACCTCATGTTTTACCTCTATGCATACACAATCGAAGTATTAAGTCTGATGGAATATTCAAGATTTAGCTTGCCTTTCTTCTCTTAGTTATGAATGGAGGCATTTTATCTTGCTTTATATTTGGGACACCATTTAAATATTGAATCTCCTTCCTGCAGTCTAAAATGGTCATGTCCAGCAAATTAGGTCCCTCTTCATATACTTTACTGACTTGTTTTGTCACATGTTCTCTTCATCCCATTATCAACTCAATCTAAGCTGTGAAATTGCAGAAACACCTAATGCTACCTTTCCCGGTATACAAAGTGTTAATAGGTATGCATTTACCCTTGGTTGTACAAGTAATTCTAATCATGACATTCATAATTGAATTACCCAAGAAAAATATTATTACAGTTAGATTTATCTAATACCACCACTGTATCTGAACAACATAATGCAGTCCATCCATCAAAAAAAGTAATCATTTACTTCTGTTTCTTTCTATTTTTAAGAACATTTTTCATCAGCTTGGCAAAGTGAATTATGAGCCCTATTTCAAACTTCACTTTTCTTTATATGTTCATTTAGGAACATCAAAGACTTAAAAATGGGATGGGAAGAGAAATGACTCTTTCAGCATTTCTTCCAGGAATAATATCTTTTTGTTTGTAATATTTAATGGAGCAGCTGTTTTAAGCTAAGTAACAAGATCTGCTATTTCTCCTTAGGAAAATAATTTATTTCAGAGCAAACTGTTCTTTTGCTAAGATGTCAATTTATACGCTGCATGGATGACTGTTATAACACAAGGAACAAAGGAGAGCCATTTTGCCACGCATTTTAAACACAAATATCTGAACATTAACATTCAAGCACAAGTTTAAAAACAGAATGTCTCAGTTCAACTAAAAAGTTGCTTCTGATGCAACAGTAAAATATATATAATATATTTCTTACCCTGAAGGGAAGAATCTTCTCTCCTTAGTATTTGGTTGTTAAGGACAATTGAGCAAAGGATCCTGTTCCCATCTTCAACATTATGTGCTGAATTATATGTAACTTGAGCTATTTTGATCTCAACAAAATTTTGACCTCAATGGAACATTTAAGGACTTTAAAGAAATGAAAAAATGTGTATCAGATTCTTAAAACTGGAAGTGAAGTACATACTCTAATTGAAGAAGCCAGAGACTGCATCTACCTTCTTGTAAAATTCTTAAAAGGTTGTAAGAATAGAATAGAATAGAATAGAATAACAACATTGGAAGGGACCTTGGAGGCCTTCTAGTCCAACCCCCTGCTAAGGCAGGAAACCGTACACCACTTCAGACAAATGGTTATCCAACATCTTCTTAAAAACTTCCAGTGTTGGATCATTCACAGCTTCTGGAGGCAAGTTGTTCCACCGATTAATTGTTCTGTCAGGAAATTTCTCCTCAGTTCTATATTGCTTCTCTCCTTGATTAGTTTCTACCCATTGCTTCTTGTCCTGCCCTCAGGTGCTTTGGAGAATAGTTTGACTCCCTCTTCTTTGTGGCAACCCCTGAGATATTGGAACACTGCTATCATGTCTCCCCTAGTCCTTCTTTTCATCAAACTAATACCCAGCTCCTGCAACAGTGCTTCCTAATGGTTATGTTTCATGGTGAAGTTATTGAGCAACAGCTTGGATGGTTTCCTGTGATTCATAATCTTTTCAAGCTGAAATAAATTAATGTGAACATTGAAGCCAAGTCAAATTCACTTTTAGTTGTGGAGACTCATTGGATGAGTTCAGACCCTTGAATGTTTTAGTCCAATTCACTTTATAGGATTATTGTAGTGGGAATAAAACCGAAGACAGGATTACTGTGTTCATCACCTTGAATACTGCAAGGAGCTGTGAGATAATAAGTGAGGCAGGACCTGTTGTCAAGTTTAGATAAACAGCCAAGGTTTTCAGAAAATCATACCATGGCTGGCAGTCAAGAGATGGGAGTACACAGGATTAGACTGTCACTGAAATTTATAAAACTTGACAGGTAAGAGTCATTTTATTAGATATGACAGTGGAGATGTTCTCACCGGCTATCCAGTTGAGACACCAGATGGGGATTATTTGAGACTCCTGATGGGGATCAAAGTCTATAAGGACTAAATTGGTAATAACCACACTTGATCTTGCTTTGCCATTGAATACTGATGATACTGGAGCCAAACCAGAGAATGACCCAATGGTTTCACCTAAATGTTAAACAAATGTGTCAAGGATGCTTTTGAAAGGGAGGTAATAATCATCTCAAGTTTTCCTTTAGTTTCATTGACAAGTAAGGCTGACGGATGCATTCAATGTAATGGAATATGTGGATGACCTTGGGATATAAGGAGAGGAGATACTGCCTAGGAAACAATCAGACAAGTGATGCAGTAGTTTAATACTCAGAGAAAGAAACTTAGGAAGGATTCATCCTAATGGATCAATTAGCAATAGCAATAGCACTTAGACTTGTATACTGCTTCATAGTGCTTTGCAGCACTCTCTAAGGTTTACACAGGCAACATATTGCCCCAACAGTCTGGGTGCTCACTTTACCAAACTCGGAAAAATGGAAGGCTGAGTCAACCTTGAACCAGTCAGGATCAAACTTCTGCTAGTGAGTAGTGAGTTCGCCTGCAATACTGCATTCTAACTACTGTGCCACCACAGTTTCATCAAACAATTAAATGCGGTGGTGGTACAAAATTCCATACCTTCATACTTAAAAGTTTCTGTTAATATAGTTTTGCAATATAGTAGGATTAATTCATCTAGTGGTGTTTCCAGTCTGATTTACCTGAATGGACTGACATTAGGAGATTAACCCATTTAATTACCAGTTCTTTGCAAAGCTTTGAAGTGTTGCTTCCCTTCAATTGAACCATCCCTTTGAAGTTCGGTTGAAACAATTAATCCTCCTTGCTCCAGTTACAGAAGGCAAAACAGTTGTGTTACTTCTATTCAAGGTCTTCTTCAATAAATCTCAGAATGGAGAAGGCATTCCAGTCTTCGTGTCAGATGCTGGAAGTGCCAAAAGTGCTTCAGAACATTTCTGCATTTTAATGATTTCTATCTCACAAGTATTTTATTCCAAATTTCATGATATTATTTATTTCAGAAATGCATATAAATTATAAGAGCATAATGCACATAAACAGACTAGACTATGGTGGCATGTAGATACATGAACTGTATTAATAATATGTTTGTTATTAATGTAAGATGTATGTAAAATTAAATGTCTAGCTCTAAGCATTGGTTAACATGGGCAAATAAAAATAAGTAGTACAATTTTCTACATCTTTTTCAGAATAGAAATATGTAATGACATATTTAACGTAAAAGATGTGTATATATTGAACTACGTACTTCAAACTTAAGGGGGGAAAAACTATTTTGAAGCAACTATGGAAGACATGTATTTTGGAAAAAAAACACTTTAAAGCCCTCTACATGCCCAATTAATGTATCTAGTTTATGCTAAACATTCATGGAGAGATTAGTCTGTTAAATGATCAATCATTAAAGTGGCATGATCTGAGATACACACAAATGACCACTTTATATGGAATTTGTCCAAGTAGTTATTTATCAAGTAGTATCTTCACCTGATTAAGTAACAAGTTGCCAGAACAACTTTATCAAATCAAGTTGATAACTGATAACAGGAATGGGAAATAGTAATGGGAAATGAATGGGGAGGGGGAAAGAACTCACCAAATAATTACAACAAATAATTACAAGAACTCGAACATGTTACTATTTGCCAAGTGATCACTGGCATTCATCTGCTCCTATTTTCTTTTCTTTGTTTACTACAACACGCATGCCCTCATGCTTTATCAACAGATTGCTCTTTCATATAATGCTTAATTAGATAAATATTATCCAATGCAAATAAAAATATTACTAGCACAAGATATTTGAGGAAAAACTGGAACCTGACTAATTCTGCTTTGTTTCCATCACCAGTTTGCAATTTCCATTTTCCAACCAGTAGACTTACTCCAGTGGTGGGTTTCAAAAAAATTTAGAACCTCTTCTGTAGGTGTGGCCTGCTTTGTGGGATTGGCTTTCCGGCCATGTGACCGAGTGGGAGCGGCTTGGCAGTCATGTGATTGGGTGGGCGTGGCCAACTTGTAAAATGTGGTGAAACTCACTTAACAACACTCTTGCTTAGCAACCAAAATGTTGGCTCAGAAACTCTGGCATTTGGAGCATGCAAGTCTTAAACCTGTCAAGTTACAAGACCCTTGCACCCCTAATCCTTTAGAAAAAAACCCCCAGGGATTTTCAAACTTGACAGCTTTAAGACTTTAAGATTTAGATAGGACTCTTAGAGGTGGGTGGGGCAATTGGTGAGCCAGCCAATCTGTGAGGGGCAGGCAGGGCAAGCGTTCTTTGGATGGGCGGGGGGAGGGAGCTGGAACCAGTTCTAAACAGCACTGTAGATTTGTGGAACCTCTTCTATAGAAGCAGTTAGAACTGGCAGGAACCCAACCCTGACTTACTCCCTATATGTTCTCCTTATATAAAAACCATTTCTTGTTATTATGAACAATTCCCATAAACTGCTCCCAGTTGTAAAGGTCTGTAAATAAATGAAGGAAGTTAGCAATGGAAGAGAATAAGAATTTCCAGAAACAGCAAGTAGTAGATAGGAAGGAAGGAAGGAAGGAAGAAGGGCTTTTAATGAAAAAGAAAGAATATACAGTTTTTTTTCTCACTGCAACAGTCTGCCCAGAAATTCACTCCTTATAGCTAGAGGAAAGAGAAGCAACTTGGGAGGGGAGGGGAGACACAAAGAATATTGATTGGTAAGGCTCAGACAATGAGAGAGAGACTGGCAAACTTTCAGAATAAAGAAATTGCCCAGTGAATTTGCTGGAGGTGTGAAGAACCAAGAGGAGATAAAGGCTGAATTAGAGAAGACTCATCTCAGAAGGTACATCAAGCAACCTAGCAAAGGAGAATAAGGAAGACTGCTGTATGACCCACTAGTTGGCTTTGGACATCTTGTAGGAGGTGTGCATGCGTTTGTTTATTTATGTACTGTATCTTTAAAAGAAGGTTGTTGTATTTGATTTTGCATGTATTTGTGTGAGAAAGGTAGAATGGCTACTTTCAGAGCAAGCTTTCCCTCGCTCGGACTCTAAAAAGTCCCACCCTTTAGTGCTATTTAAAACTGTTTGTCAATGTTCCAAATAGCATCCAAAAGTACATTATAGTTCAAGGCAAAGTATTGCTCAAAGCTCCAATTTATTAAAAGAGCCATGTGGGCACATCTGGAAAAACCTCAATCTGAAAGCTTCCCGGTTTTTCCCACCTAGTTGAAAATTCAAAATCTTGCCCCCACAACCACATGTCCATCCCATGGTCCAATCTCCCACTGCCATGGTGGCAGTTCCACCCATCCAGGTGCAGGTGCAGAGGTGCAAAGACAAAGGATGACCTTGGCCTTCCAGAAAGAATGTTGTTATGGCTACATAGTATGCAACTCCTTACCACCACCACCTCCTATTTTCCCACAATAGAAAATGCATAGTAGAATAATAGAATGTGTGGCAGGCCAAAGATCCAAAAGAAAAGATGGCTGCAGGCCTGACACTGTTTTTCTATTTCTATGACACTGAATGGTTGCCCTTTCTCTAATACAAAAGTAGAGTAGTTGCTTACAATTCAAGGTTTTATATTTTTCGCATTGGATTCCCCTGGGAAGAGTGAAGGCATACCTTAGAGATCTTTTGGTTGAAAACTTGTCAGCTGCCTTGTCTAAAGTAAATGGCAAAAGAGTTGGGAATATTTTCTTTGAGTATCTCAGGGGACCCAACTTCTCAAACTTAGGACTGTCTCTGTATTAAAATAATAGCCAAAGTTACCCAATTGAAAACCCCCTAAAGTCCAAGATCCAGATTTAATGTCTTTCAACTCCCTTTCTATCCTCAATCTAAGAACAAATACATACTTTTAAGATTTATTTCCATTTTATCATTTTTTCCTTGCATGTCAGTATTATAGCCATGATATGAATGCCTGCTCCTTCCTCATATGCCAGAGAAAAAGTTTTCTGTGAATCAAACCCATAATTTATTAGATAACCCATTTTAACCTGGGTTGTATTTCTATTAGCTCTGTTCAGAACAGGACTCAACAACCCATGGCTCTGCAGCCGCATGCCGCTCTTTTATCCCTCTGCTGCGGCTTCCTGTCACAGGTCAGCTCCAAACTTGATAGGACTTCCGGTTAAGACAGGTAGAGGAAAAAGGATGCCATGCTAGGAGAAGACTCTATGGTGGGGAAAACCAGACTTCCGGTCATGAGAGGAAAAAGGACGGTGCACTAGGAGGAGAGTCTATGATGGAGGAACTGGACTTCCGGTCGGCTCCAAAATTGAACGGGGGAGATTCCATTTAGGACCTTTGTGGCTCTTTGAATGTTTAAGGTTGCCGACCCCTGGTTTAGAAGAATTTTCCAAGTCCGATTCTGAGCTAGGGTGCCCAACATAAAACACAAAACAATTGCTTGAAGAAGAGGCTGGATTGTTATCTTGAAGAGCCAGAAACACTAAAAGGAGGTTTAACTTTTCAAAGGTGGTCACAACGTTAGAAAGTTGAAAGTGGTGGTATTTATAGCGGCAATGGGCTTTGATCATGAAGTAATGGACTGTGATATGAAGCATGTTAGATGTGTAAATTAAGATGTCCTTGCCCTGAGGGATGAGATGGCTCAGTGGCTAAGACGCTGAGCTTGTCGATCAGAAGGTCAGCAGTTCGGCGGTTAGAATTCCTAGTACCACGTAACGGAGGGAGCACCCATTACTTGTCCCAGCTTCTGCCAAACTAGCAGTTTGAAAGCATGTAAAAACGCAAGCAGCAAAATAGGGACCACTTTGGTGGGAAGGTAACTGCTTTCCGTGCACCTTCGGCATTTAGTCATGCCGGATACATGACCACCGAGACGTCTTTGAACAGAGCTGGCACTTCGGATTTGAAACGGAGATGAGCACCACCCCCTAGAGTCAGGAACGACTAGCACACATGTGCGAGGGGAACCTTTACCTTTATCTGCCCTGAGGGCATGTGAAGTCCTGGAAGAAAGAGCATTTTTTTGGTCTGTGGAGTGGTGATCTCAGATATGTAGAATCCTTCCTAGGTGTGGATATTTTTTTTTTTAATGAGGGGGTCTGGCATCGAAGCCCAGTATTGACACAAATGGTTTACCTTATCTTCAGGGGATTCTGTCTCTTTTGTGGAGCCAGAGAGGCATGCTTAATCGATTTCAGTCCAGGTGTCAAATGCTGCGAGGAGAGTTTTCTTTGTGTCTTTAGTTTGAGACTTGCAGGCAGATCAGAGGTGGCTCCTGTGTGATCTGGCTAAAAGGGAAAAGGATGTCAGCACAGTTTTTATCTTCCAAAGATTAGAGTAGTTGAAGCCCCTCATTATTTTGGGGTCTTTCCCTCTGTGAATTTTTAGCTATCTGATTCAGGAAAGAATATAATACACTTTTGTGGATTATACAGCACGTTCGTTTAAGGAACTGTATGTTGCCATTATAGCATCATTTTGTTCTTGGTGTCTTTTTTTTCTTACTGAGATTCACAGATGCCCACAGGATCCAGCATTTTAAACAAAATAATGAAAGAGTTGTGATGGTACAATACAAGCTCCCCCACTTTTGTACAGGCCTGAAATAATATATCACAATATAAGCACCTTCTACTATGTGCGTGCACACACCCCCACCCCCACACACCCACACACAGATACACAGTATGTATCAATAATATGAAATCTTAGTACAAGAATGGAAAAATATTAAACATTTTAAAAAGAAGATGTTTGGTTTAAGAACAAGAAAAAGGCAGTAGTATTACATGTCTGTCTGTCTGTCTGTCTGTCTGTCTGTCTGTCTGTCTGTCTGTCTGTCTACCTACCTACCTACCTACCTATCTATCTATTTATCTATCTATCGATCAACATGTAATGCTACTGGCTCATTCTTGTTCTTAAGCCAATCATCTTATTTTTAAAATGTTTAATATGTTTCCATTCTTGTACTAAGATTTCAAATTTATTAATTCATTTAAAATATTTATATACCACTTGTCCCGCAAAGCATTTTCCAGATATATTAGGATATAACCTTCAAAGGCCACAGCCTTGCATTTTTCTGGCTTAGAGTCAGTCAATCTTACAAGGCCCTTATCAAAACCAAATAATGCCCCCAAACACTTATTTTAGTCATTATGCCAGTTAGCTTTTAAAGATCTGCCATGGAGTAATTCATTACATTTAATAAGGCATGCTTTAATTCAGAAACAAAAATAGTTCTTCCTAACTGCACTTTCAAGATTTCTTGGATTACTGTTAACCCTGTGAGATAGTCCAGACAAAAAGCTGAACTCAGCTCTATCTACCATAATATAATGAAAAGTTACATTGGCAGAACTTTAAAAGATTAAAAGCATTTCCCACTCCTTTCAGTTTATTCTCCAGATAATTATCAAGAATCCCTGCTAAAACCTAATCTTTTATACACCAGTTTTTCCGATTTTTCCTTCTGTCTCTCAAGGTGAAACAACCAAATACCATTTTAATTACCTTCTCCACCAAGAAAAGCCAAAGATTCTAAGAAAACTAAAGTCTAAAAACATCTGGATAATCTGTTTAATTGTTCAGCAGAACTGTATCTGCGACTTGAATTATTTGTGGGGAAGCATAATTAAACACACCGCCACCACAGACTAATTATAGTATTGCACCACAGATAATTGCTTTCAGATTATGTTATTCAATCTTTGAATGCCCTGCAGTGCTATAGGGGCTGAGAATGGAAATCACATCAAAGATCATTCTGAAAAATGTATATTTTAATATTTTTGGGAACTGCACTTATGTAAAATCTGAGCTGTACAAATTGTGCAATAGTGAGGTGGTTGAGACCCATGCACTGCTTTCATTAGAAGCATTTACTAAGCAATGTAACTTTTTTCTGAGATCAGCTTTCATATATTTATTGCTATAGCCCCTATACCTGAAAAATAAATAATAGATCTATGGGTTCAGCATATTTGCAGACATTCACATGTAAGTGTCCTACTACATTAGGGGTGTCAAATTCTATTTTGTTGAGGGCCACAACAGGGTTGTGTTTGACCTCAGGAGGGTTGAGGTTTGTGTGGCCAAGGTGGGAAAGGCCAACCAGATGTCATTTGTGTCAGGGGTGCCTGTGGTTGCCAAAGCACTATGTCAGGGATAATAGCCCCCCCCCCAAGCTCCATTTTCAACCATGATAATTGCAGCCCTTTGCCAGTAAAAACATTTGTGGCCCTCCTGAGCTCCATTTTCACTGGCAGAGGGTTGCATGAGGCCATCCCAGCCAAAACCTGAGCTCGGAGCCCATTTTCGCTGGTGGAGCGCTTGGCCCACCATAGGTGCCCCCAATGAGGTGCCACCATGAGTGATGTGGAGCTGGCCACACCCACCCAGCCGCATCCATACCTGCCCTACCTGAGGCCAATCACAACCATAATGTGTCCCTCAATGAAATCAAATTTGACACCCCTGCTTTATACTATAGGATCGGGTCATTCGAAGGGCTGTCTCTTCCCAATTTCATCTGCTAGTCCCACCTGATTTAGCAGAAGGGGCGGGTTATGACTTGCCATATCCATTTCTTTCATCTTAATAAATCTTGCTATAGAGAACTCTGTGAGAATCTTGATTAGGAAATAATTGTTCTTGGTTTTGGTAGGTTCCTAAACAGTCTGATGCACATTTTCTAGATGTGTGGATTTCCCCTCCTAGAATTCTAGTTTAGTCTTTCAAACTTGGGGGACTGGGAGAATAACCCAATCAGGAAAAAAAAAAAACAACAAGTTATCCAATATGAATCTTAAATGCTAAGACGGCCCTACATTTTTTTCTCTAGAGAGCAATCACTGTTTTACTAAGCAAGGAAATATTTTTGTCATATCTGTGCCTATGAATCTATCTTGTGAATCCAAAACCCAATGGCAGTATTTTGACAACCCCTAATCCTTGGACAGAACTGTAGGGTAGTCAGATTCCTTTTGATGGATCATGCTCAACACTATTTGTCTTCTTTTTGCCACAGCATAACATAAACTTAGCTGAGTAGTTATTGTATAACAGTGTAGTCTTTCTCCTCTCATAAAATTCTAACAAGTTCTTCACTCACACGTATTACAACTTTTTTTCTCTAGAGAGCAATCACTTTTTTACTAAGCGAGGAAATATTTTTGTCATGGACTTGCTTCTGTTCTTGTTCTTCACCAGATTTCACTCCTATCATTTAAAGGGTTATATACAGACAATCACATCCCTTTATTTCTATCTGCAAAGTGTTATATATATAAAAAATGTAACTGCTAATCTAGCAGTTTGAAAACATGTAAAAATGCAAGTAGAAAAATAGGGACCACCTTGGTGAAAAGATAACAGCGTTCCATGTGCCTTCGGTGTTTAGTCATGCCGGCCACATGACCACAGAGACATCTTGGGGACAGTGCTGGCTCTTCGGCTTTGAAACGGAGATGAGCACTGCCCCCTTGAGTCGGGAACAACTAGCACATATGTGCGAGGAGAACCTTTACCTTTATGTATATTAAAGAATAACTTCAGGGGACCCTTTCCCCAACGTTTCTCTATAATTTGAGATGATTTACTCAGCCTTTTGCAAGGATGTATCAATACCTATACTGTATTGAAGTAGGCAATCATTAAAAGCATAATAAACTGACATATGGTGGACTGCTTTTCCTCATCAAAATCTTCTGTGTGAATTTAATCCAATTAAGGAAAATGAAATGAAGGAACCCCATTTTTTCCACAAAATAATTATTCCTGAAAATACAGCCTAGCTTTAATTTATAAGCAATTATATTCATTTAGGGTGGGGGCTTCAATTAGTTAGTCTTTGAAATGAAAAGGAACCCACATTTAATTTACTGTCATTTGGTTAGGTGATAAAGATTAGCCAATTGAGAGGCATTGCAAATGAAATTCATGGGAGGAATGTATTGTTTCATTTGCTTCGCACAATCATTACAGAATAATTAAACCAGACAAGCCTCTAATTAGTGTCTCTTACCTGAAGTTCTTTCTATGAACATGTAGACCAGACCAAGATAGAGGATTTGGACTAGACAGAGACAGAACATCTGTTCTGTTCTGTAACCACAAATGCAAATGATGTAGAACATTTACCTGTGTCTGGGATGCGGTGGCTCAGTGGCTAAGACGCTGAGCTTGTCGATAAGTAAGGTCAGCAGTTCGGCAGTTCAAACCCCTGTAATGGAGTGAGCTCCCATTACGTATCCCAGCTTCTGCCAACCTGGCAGTTCAAAAGCATGTAAAAATGCAAGTAGAAATAATAGGAACCGCCTTTGGTGGGAACAGCACTCCGTGTGCCTTCAGTGCTTAGTCATGCTGACCACATGATCACAGAGACATCTTAGGACAGCACTGGCTCTTCAGCTTTGAAACGCAGATGAGCACTGTCCCCTAAAGTTGTGAACAATTAGTACATATGTGCGATGGGAACTTTTACCTTTACTATGAAGCCAGCCTTGGTAGTCCATTAAAAAAAAGAATGACTAATCAATATCCAACTTGTAAAGCATGCTAAAAAAATAAGAAAACATACAGAAATCTTTAAAAAATAAAGGCGGGAACAAATTATACATTTGACAGAGGGAGATGTTGTTTTACAAGAAAACCAAATCTCCCAAAAGTAGCAAAAGAATGTCTTTTTACAAACTGAGGAATGGCACTAAGCCTTTATTAGAGAATAGCGTTTCACTGCTCCTAAATCAATTTCTCCTCTCAAGTATTCCTAAATATTGGGATAGGAAGGAAACAGCCCAACAGAGAGTTATTATATTTGCAACAGATACTCCCAAACCATTAGTTCTACACCTGCTTTTCATTCATGCTGCCTATCAGGGGATTTATTGAATGGTAGGACTTTGTTGCCTTTCTGAATGTAGGGGAGGTTGATTCAATAGCTAATTATAATGCCCTCTGAAAGAAACATTTCATGCAGATAGCCTGGTCTTCATCTGCAGATGCTCTCATGCTAATCAGAACAAAGCTAAAAACAAACCCAAAGGAAAAAAAAAACAGCTGTGGTGGGTTAATCAAATGTAAAAGAGGAAACACCAGTTGATTCAGGTAAACATTTCCTTGAACGTATTATGTTCCATTTGTTGCAGTTGTGGCTTTTACAGTCTCTATAGTAATGAGGGACCTATTTGAGTTATTAGCAAAATGGAACTGAATATATATATATATATATATATATATATATATATATATATATATATATATATATATATATATATATATATATATATATATATATATATATATATATATCTGAAATTCCTTTATATTCTTACAATATGTATATGAGATAAATTCATAAGGTTTGTTTGTTTATTAAACATTTTATGAGCTCTTATCATTGCCTATATTGCACTGATATAGGCTATCGTTACTACCATATTCGTTCTAGCATTTCCTCCCAATAAATTGTTACATGTGATTTTCTAACAATTAGGTAGTTTTATGTGGAAACAGATTTCATTTGCCCCTTGACTATGAATACCTCCTTTGAGTTATTCTGGCATCTCTATGACACATGATTTTTATATAGAAGTTCTTATAGAGAAGGCTAGAACAATCTAATAGGAGTCTTCAAGCAGAACATGGTGATTTCTAAAAATGTGCTTCTGTAGAGGTATATGAAAAAGAGAATGAAAAATTGAATCCTTGAATGAATTTCATTGAATCCTTCAACGAAAGAACGTAAAAATTCATCTAACAAATCACCTTAACGACGTGAACAAATAGAGGCACAGATGAAAAGGGGTGGGAGGGAGAGACAGAGAGAGGGGAAGAGGTACACATCTGTATAGATAGAGAAACTTTGACTCTTGGGGACTTCATGGAGCAACCCCTGCATTTGTTTGGCAAGGTTTCAGAAGTGGTTTGTCTCCTTCCCAGGGATGAGAGAGAGTGACTGGCCCAAAATTCCCCCAGCTGACTTAGTGTTTATAGTGGAGCTTGTACTCAGGCCTTATAGTTTCTAGTCCAGTGCCTTAATGACCAAACTTACTTTCAAATAAAGTGTAGCTCAAGTTAAATTGAATCATCTGCCCTTGATGTGTGTGTGTGTGTGTGTGTGTGTATGACTAAGACATTCCCTTCTTAATAATGCTTTGAACTTATAAGATATGTTTATCTTTCTTGTAATTATTTATTTTGTGATAAGTTCATACTTGCCATTATCTCTTGTTACTAACCAGTTGTAATTTGTTTTTTACTTTAATTCTATTAACTTTATACAGTTTTGTGCCTTATTCTGCTGTTTGTGATTTTCAATTTGTTCATTCCATTTACTCTTGTTTTTAAAGGATCTAAAGCATTTAATTGACTAAACAATTACAGATGTACAACTGAGCTTTGGCAACATAATCCTATGAATGAATACATTCCAATGGATTTACTCCTAAATAACAGTACATGGGTTTATGTTCTTAGATTGCTATTTATTCATTCACTTATTTCTTACTTGTTATTTTAAGAATTGACATATGAATTAGACTCATCTTCAAATAATTTTAGATTTTAAAATGTTGATACATTTATATTATAGGCTTTGAATTACTTTAAAAAAACATAGTTAAAATGGAAAGATAAAAAAAGAAACAAGAAAAAAATATGCCTATATGTGTCAGAGATTCCCTGAAATTAGTTGCCTTGTGGGGAGGAAAAAAATCATGATTTTTTTCTGCTTTAATTTCTGAGGCATTGGTTTAAATGTGCTGTATTGCAAACTTCATTTTGGCTCTCCATAAAAGTAAATATTATTAAAATATGCTTTCTTCTAGCCAAAGTTTTGACAACACAAACAAAAATGACTTTAAGGATGTACAGACATATTTCTTTAATTACTCTCAAACATATCATGATAAAAACAATGCACACATTTGGTTTCTTTGAAATCAGCTTAAGGTCCAGAGAGAATTATTTTCTGGCTTTGCAGCAAATTTATTGTTATCATTATTACCCTGTATTTCTGTCCAGAGGGCATTCAAGGAAGCTAGAAATACAAAAAAAAAAAAAGAGGAAGAAAAGGTAGAAAAGAAACAATTAAAATCTGATGAAAGCAATCAATATTAGCTAACCTGCTAATGATGAAAGCATTCTAATTCATCAAAGGTTTTATCAATTCTTTCCAGAGAAGTAAGCAGTTGTTAAGTAGCAGAAAAGTGATGTTCAAGGAATAATAGAAGCTTCTTCCATTTCAAGAGTCCCTTACTTAATCAGATTGTAAACGATACACTAAATTGTTTTTTAATGTAAGGAAACACTGGTTAATCTATATAGATGGTGAAGTACTATAGACATTGACAAATGCATCCCAAGTCCAATAGTAGAAAGATGGGCACATCAATAATCCTTGGGAGTAGCCCAAGGAAGATGAATTTCTGAAAACTGTCACCATGATAATTGTTCATACTTTCCAAGTTGCCTTTTTTATTAAAACCTTAAAAGGTAAAGGTTGCCCTTGCACATATGTGCTAGTCGTTCCTGACTCTAGGGGGCATTGCTCATCTCCGTTTCAAAGTCAAAGAGCCAGTGCTGTCCGAAGGTGTCTCCATGGCCATGTGGCCAGCATGACTAAATGCTGAAGGCACACAGAATGCTGTTACCTTCCCACCAAAGTGGTCCCTATATTTCTACTTGCATTTTTAACATGCTTTCGAACTGCTAGGTTGGCAGAAGCTGGGACAAATAATGGGAGCTTACTCCGTTACGCGGTACTATGGATTTGAACTGCTGAACTGCCAACCTTTTTGATCGACAAGCTCAGCGTCTTAGCCACTGAGCCACCACATCCCCTTCTTATTAAACCTTACTAAATGTTTGTTCTTCATGCCTGTCCAAACATCCAATTCAATGGTCTTTCTGTAATGCTTCACATTACAAATCTAAGCTTAAGCCAGGATTTTAATATATGATGATGCAATGGAAATGAGGACGATCATATCAATTTATATGCAGTGCATTCTGAAAATATTCGGACCCCCTTCACTTTTTTCAATTTTGTTATGCTGCAGCCTGATTTTACAGTTGTTGAAATTCATTTGTTTTCTCATTAATCTACACTCAGTACCCCATAATAACAAAGTGAAAACAGAAGTTTAGAAATGTCTGTAAATTTATTAAAAAAGGAAAAAACAACAACAACCCTGAAATATCACAAATATCACATTGGTGTAAGTATTCAGATCCTTTGCAACAAGACTTGAAATTTAGCTCAGGTGACTGCCATTTCTCTTGCTCATCACTGGCATGTTTCTAGACATTGATTGGAGTCCACCAATTGATTGGACATGATTTGGAAAGGGACATATCTCTCTATAGAAGGCCTCACAGCTGATAATGCATACTGTAACAGAGCAAAAGCCAGGAGGTCAAAGAAACTGCCTGCAGAGATCAGACACAGAATTATTGCAAGGCACAGATTTGGGGAAGGCTACAATGAAATTTCTGCTGCACTGAAGGTCCCTAAGTGGCCTCCATAATTCTCAGATGGAAGATGTTTCACACAACCAGGACTCTTCCAAGAGCTGGTTACATCGTCAAACTGAGCAATCAGGGGAGAAGGGCCTTAGTATTCTCTGCAGAATCTTCCACCAAGAGGAACAATTTATTTTACTGTCCCATAAAAAGAGGGACTCTTATGCAAAATTTATTTATTTATTTATTTATTTATTTATTTATTTATTTATTTATTTGTTTATTTGTTTATTTATCTATCTGTCTGTCTGTCTGTCTATCTGTCTATTTATTTAAACATGTATGAGATAACAGGTATAAGTATAAACATGGACATTAACACAGGAAATGGGTACAAATAAATGGGGACAATAGGACAGGGATGGTAGGCACACTGGTGCGTTTATGCACACCCCCTTACAGACCTCTTAGGAAAAGGGGTGAGGTGCACGGTAGACAGTTTAAGATTAAAGTTATGGGGGTTTGAGGATGTAAGAACAGAGTCAGGTAGTGCATTCCAGGCATTGACCACTCTGTTGCTGAAGTCATATTTTCTGCAATCGAGCTTGTAGCAGTTTACCTTAAGCTTGTATCTATTGTGTGCTGGTGTATTGTTGTGGTTGAAGCTGAAGTAATTATTGACAGGTAGGATGTTGTAGCAGACATTTTTGTGTGCTACATTGAGATCAGACCGTAGGCGGTGTAGTTCTAGGTTTTCCAAGCCCAAAATTTCAAGCCTGGTGGCATAAGGTATACTGTTGTGAGCAGAGGAGTGGAGTACTCTTCTTGTGAAATACTTCTGGTATTTCTCTCTTTTTTGTGAAATTCTTTTTCTTTACATTTATGCTTGGTGAATCTATTCTCAATTGGCACAGACGGCTGTTTAAAATGTTACATTCCATAAAGAGAGCTCTAGGGAAGAGAAGACATACACTGAGACAGTTGCCAATGTGCAGCTTAAGAGTGGAGATTACCACTTTTCTTCCCAATACCTTGCTGTTTCCTTTCTCTCGTTTTGTCTTTTTTCAAAGTAAAATTGCTTATTTTGAAGGACCAGTATATGTGGGACATTTGCCACATAATTATGTCATTCTTAAGGATCTGTTGAGTGTTTCAATTTTAGAACTGGTTACTTTGAGAAGTGGCATTGCTGGCTACCAGCTTGGCTGGCTTCAAAAAAAAAAAGTTGGACCATCTTATGGAAGTCATGGGGATTGATGGCTATTAATTTTGATGGCAATATGACTGTGTCTGAAACCCATCTGTTGGGAGACTAGGGGCCTTCCCTGTGAAGTTGGCTGGCCACAATCAGAACAGATTGTTAGACTAGGGACCCCTTCCAGTAGGGCTTACTTATGTTCCTATCTTTTAACATATGTGCATGGTTGAATCTTCTGGAGAATCTTTTTTTTTTAAATTTAATCACACTTATATCCCTTTGCACTCACATAGTCTCTTAGTGGCTATTGGAACAGCGTATGTGTGCATGTAAGCACTTTATTTTACTACATTTAAAGGATGCTCAACTCCAAACCACCGTGGGAAGCTGGAAATTTAAAAAGTAAGAACAATCAAGTATGGTTAAAACAAAAAAAAATCAAGTACATCTGGAACAAAAGCATACAAGACACAGTAAAACAACAACTTAAAACCCGGTCCATATTGTTCATGGTATTGCATTATGGACCAGCTGCAGATTTCATAGGCAGCTTCACTTGGAATAAGGCAAAGCTAAAGGTTCCCCTCGGACGTACGTGCTAGTCGCTCCCGACTCTAGGGGGCAGTGCTCATCTCCATTTCAAAGCCAAAGAGCCAGTGCTGTCCAAAGATGTCTCTGTGGTCATGTGGCCGGCATGACTAAATGCTGAAGACGCACAGAACCCTGTTACCTTCCCACCAAAGGTGGTCCCCATTTTTCTACTTGCATTTTTATGTGCTTTTGAACTGCTAGGTTGGCAGAAGCTGGGACAAGTAATGGGAGCTCACTCCGTTACGTGGCACTAGGGATTCGAGCCGCCTAACTTGATCGACAAGCTCAGGGTCTTAGCCACTGAGCCACAGCATCCCCTCCCAGTTGGAATACATTGCAATAATGCCTTCATATGTTGAGAAGGTGTGAGTTGCTGCTCCTTGGCCCAGGAATGGCTATAACTGGCACACACAAAAATGGATTTCTGCAAATCCCTTCCTGTGTGCTTCTCAAGCAGAAGTAGAAGTCCAGTAAGAAAGTCAGCTTGTGCTAGTACTAAATGGGAGAACATTCTTCCTCATCCAGACCCAACAGTTTCAGGTACTGAGGCAAGAACTTGACAACATCACTTGGCTGGCCAGGGATCCATATATACCACTGTCAACCCCTCTAAGTAGATCACATCAAGACATTAGCTCTTATAGAAAAGCTAAAACTCCTTTTATTGGCTAAAATAAGAAGAAATTTAAAGTCTGATTATACTGTACCTTCAGTGAATCAGGGGTGAGACTCTATATAAGTAAATACTAAATAAGATTCCATCAACCTTTATATCCAAATTCTGCATAATTGGGCTTAGATTTTTCCCCTGAATGGGTTGTAGAAGGTAACACAACTTTCCCTGTTTAGGAAAAGGAGATGGCAAGTCTATAAATGCCATCTTTCCTGTGCCAACCTTATTCTCAGTGGTCTGCCCATTTCTGTTTTACCGCATATCACACTGTCAGTTTATTTCTTCTGCTTCTACTAACTAAAAGGATCTACAGAAAGCAACAACCCTAACACAACCAAGCACAGCCCTATAGAAGCCAAGCTTTGCTAATATGTTCTTGATGAAAACACTGATAAGTGAGTCCTTTCCAGAATGAGCCAAATTTTCCAACTGACCCTAATGGTACCAGGGGACAAGTCAATAGGCATTTTTCAATGTCATGCTAGCTGGGCAGTCAAGAAAAGCAAGCAGTAAACTAATAGCTTATTTTTCAAACAGTTTTTTTTTTTAAACTAGCTGTTAACCCAGCATTGTCTGGGTATTTGTTTATTCCAATCCTGTAGTAGACATTCACAAATGTCTGGACCAAACATATTTTCTAATGTTGGATTTTTCTCCCTTACCAGAGGGAATCCCCTTGTGAAGCCGTTACCATGGCATCTCCACTGTGCTGAACAGTAGAAGCCATTTTAAGGCACAACAGGCTGTATCTTAACAGAACACACACCCAAGGGGTGTTAGGGGTGTCTTACCCCCACAGTATTTGTTTCCAGAGAGTGAGTCATCTGTGTAGCAAGTTTGGTTGAAATTGCTCAAGGTGTTCCAGAGTTAGCTTGGAACACACACACACACACACACACACACACACACACACACACATTTAGATAGATAGATAGATAGATAGATAGATAGATAGATAGATAGACAGACAGATGATAGATAGATAGATAGATAGATAGATAGATAGATAGATGATATAGATTAGTGTTATGCTGTCATTGGTTCAACACAACATCTGCCTAGCAATAGCAATGCCATTTATGCTTATATCCCATCCCATAGTGCTTTACAGCACTCTTTTGGTGGTTTAGGATGTAGAGCATTATTTGCACAATGCCACCAGCAATGTGGGTCTTTATTTTACCAACATGGGAAGGATGAAAGCCTGAGTCAACCTTGAAACCTGTCAGGATCAAACTCCAGGCTTCAGGTAGCATTGGCCTAACCACTGCCCCATGAGTTCTTTGCTAGACATTTTGGACAGTTGCTCTGCCGTCCTTTTCTTCTTCTTATATTTCAGCTTTTTAAGTAATATAGGAGAATATTTTTGGGAAATATATTATGGTGAAACTCTTGAAGCTGTCTAGACGAATGTGGCATGATTAATGTTTCCGAAATGAACTAGCCCTGCTATTTTCATCCAATTCAAACAGGAGAAGGGAAGTAATGGAAAAGGAGGAAGAAGACGTTTAGATGCTTCTCAGTTAGAAGTCAATTTTTAGATAAAATCTTCAATCTTGAAGCTATTTGAATTGAATCAGCTTCAGCTCAAGTCTGTAGACATGAATCAGATCATGCCATCTTTGGGTATTAGCCAAATCATGGCTTGTGTTGCATTGGCTAGCTTTTGGTGAAAATACTTCAGATTCAGGACAATGTATCTCTAAGAAGTCTATTGGTTTTGCGACATACTAATCATTATTAAAAGATCTGATTTGTCATTGGCAGAAGCAGGATGCTGGAATAGACGTTTTGGTTATCATCCAGATCGATTCTTTCATTCACATTAATACTATATTCAAGAACCATAATTGTTATAGATGTGGTTTTCCATTAGAATGCCAGAGCATTGATTAGTTAGTATGCATTGCCCAAGTGAAGCTTTTATATTAATTCTGATATTTCAAATTATGTAAAATACATATCTGCATGTGTGCATGTGCATACAAACCTCAAAACACACATACATTCTAGGCACCATGTTGTAAGCCAGTATTGGATATCCTTGTTTTAATATCTAGTAGAGAAAACTTCACAACGACTTCACAACTGAGAACAACAACAGGTGAAAGAGATGTAAGCATTATTTATATGTGACCCTGTGACTCTGAGGGCACAGATAAACCTCCAAGTGGCCTCATTGGACTCTCAGGAAGAAGGCAAACAACTGTTTGACTACAAGGAATATAAATCCTTCCATTCTCCACCAATCAGTCAGAACTGAAGAAGCATCTTGGATGAGAAGCAAAATACCTTCTAAAAAGCAAAAAAAAGTCCAGTTGCTGTTGGAAAGAAAGCATCTTTGGGACATTATTTATATGCTTTCAGGGCCTATAAATAAAAAAATATAGATAAGTATCTAGATTCTAAAAGGGACACAGTGGCTCAGTGGCTAAGATGCTGAGCTTGTCAGTCAGAAAGGTTGGCCATTTGGCAGATCGAATCCCTAGCGCCGTGTAAAGGAGTGAGCTCCCGTTATTTGTCCCAGCTTCTGCCAACCTAGCAGTTTGAAAACATGTAAAAATGCAAGTAGAAAAATAGGAACCATCTTTGGTGGGAAGGTAACAACATTCAGTGTACCTTCGGTGTTGAATCATGCAGGCCACATGACCACAGAGAAGTATTCGGACAGTGCTGGCTCTTTGGCTTTGAAACGGAGATGAGCACCGCTCCCTAGAGTCAAGAATGACTAGCACATGTATGTGAAGGGAACCTTTACCTAGGGAAAAATCAATACATCCTAGGAATTAGATCTGCTATCAATATGTCCCTAATGCCAACATTTTTATTTTTTTTAATTCCCATTACTAAGAACCTTTGAAGAAACATAAAGAACCCTGGGATTCTGTTATTTGGATAGTTAGCGGGATTCCGTGCAGTCATTTCTATGTTCTGGGAATCATAGTGGCTTTTTCCCCCCCAATATGAATCATCTCCATGTTGAACAGAGAATCTTTAAAAAGAAAATTCCAACCTTTGTGCATTAGGACACAGAAGGGGGAGGAAGCCATGTTTTACAGTCAGGTCTCAGCAAAATACCATAAGATCCTGCTGAAACACAATCTAGCTTTAAAAAGTTATTTATATTTCAATTATATAAAGGTCAAGGTAAGGATTTATTTTTGCATCTTGACAGTAACTTTCTAATTAGAGCTGATGAGTCTGAGAGAAATAGTTGATTAGCAAAATTGCTCCTTTATTAAATTGTTTTCCAAAGTTGTCAAGCACAGACTAAGAGAGCGGCAGAGTGAAGTGGTGCAGCAACCTAACGAATCTCACGTTGGCGGCTCTAACTACCAAAGTCAAACAAAAGGGGGAAACAAACACTTACATTTGATATTTGGGGCCTCGCAGAATGAAAAAAAAAATCGTCAACGTCTGACATTCAATTATTTGTGCTTGTATTTTTTATGAGTCAATTATTTCTCAAGCTCGCCTCTTGCTCTTCCTGTCTCCTTCCCGCTGGAAACATACCTTTTAAAACAACCAAAGATTAAACGCTATGATAGATTTGCAAAATCGTGGTGATGCTCAGTTAATAAGATGGGGAATATGCTAAACTCCGCAGTTGGATGGCACCTATATTATGCTAAACACTGAACGTCATGCAAAAATGACAGGAGGGGAGAGGAAATTTCAGAATGGGTGGGGGGGGGGGAAATATCAAATCATTTTCCAGTTTGGGGGTCAGTGACAGAATTAAAGCACTTGGACTTTCTGATAGGAGGGCTCTTATCAGAAAGACAAGGTCTTGACACATATACCAATCATAAGACGAAACCTTCTGGCTACCTCCAACAAGCCTATGGCATTTTTTTCATCAAGAAAACCTTAGCCTAAAATAAATCTATTAATCAGGATTTGATAGTTGATTCATGGTGACTGCCATGTCAGGCATAATTTAACATATACTCCTTTACTCTGTCAAGAATTAAACAGCTTGGGTATCATTAGTCAGAGAAACACCCACCCACCCCCATCATATTTACCTATCTAAAAACCTAAACATGTTCCTGAAGTTTGACAGACTTTTCTCCTTGCCACGATGTAGAAAAGATGTGGAGACTCTAGAAAGAGTGCAGAGAAGAGCAACAAAGATGATTAGGGGACTGGAGGCTAAAACATATGAAGAATAGTTGAGGAACTGGGTATGTCTAGTTTAAGGAAAAGAAGGACCAAGGGGAGAGATGGGTTGCTCCTGGTTTGGCCCAGTTCAGCCGAACTGTTAGTGGTATAGGCGGGAGGCTCCGCCCACCCACCCGCATGCGCGGAAGCATTGTGCGAGAGAGAGAGAGAGAGAGACCATGCACACACAAGCGAACCGGTAGTCAGTACAAAGCCCCTACTGACTAGGGGTGACATGATAGCAGTGTTCCGAAATCTCAGGGATTGCCACAAAGAAGAGGGAGTCAAGCTACTCTCCAAAGCACCTGAGGGTAGGCAAGAAGCAATGGGTGGAAACTAATCAAAGAGAGAAGCAACCTAGAACTAAGGTGAAATTTCCTGACAACTAGAACAATTAATCAGTGGGACAGAAGTTGTGAATACTCCAACACCGGAAGTTTTTAAGAAGAGATTGGATATCCATTTGTCTGAGGTGGTGTAGGGGTTCCTGCCTAAGCAGGGGGTTGGACTAGAAGACCTCCAATGTTCCTTCCAACTCTGTTATTCTGTTTCTATAAAGCTTTGAAGTCCTGGTCCCCACTCCCCCAAAGCCCTGGAATAAGATTGGATAACTACACATTTGAAGTTTGCGAATGCTAGGTTATTGTTGTTTTCGTTATTATTAATGTATTTAGTTTTATAGTATAAATATGTCATTTTAACTTTTGATGGGGAGTCATCCACAGCAGAGGTTAGACGATGTAGGGCTATAGAAATATTTTAAATAAATACATAAAATAAAGATCACGATGTCACCAAACCCTCCTTTATATACTTTCACTGGAAGCAATAAGTAGTTATCTCTGGGAGAGAAAGCCTTTTCAGTGGAACCTGTTAAATTAGAATAGGTAGTAACTGGATTAATAGTAGTAGAAAAAAAACTGGATATGTACATAAAACAGACATATCAACTTTGGCTTGCATGTGGCTGCAGTTGGCTGCTTAATTGTCTTGTGTAGGGAAATCTGTGAAAGGTTTCCTGTGCAGCTTAAAATTTGATTGAGCAACACGGTGGTGGGATTCCATTTTTTTTACTACTGGTTCTGTGGGTAAGGCTTGGTGGGCATGACTTGGTGGGTGTGACAGGGGAAGGATCAGTGACGTGCAGTCAGGTGAGGCAGGTGAGGCACAGCCTCACCACTCTCATCATGAAAAAAAAAAGTAAAAGGAAAAAGCTGAGCTAGTTGCTGCCTCACCGTGGATGACTCTGCTTAACCTCACTGGTGCTCTCCCTCCCCATGTGTAGTGACTTCCTCCCCAGGCCCCCATTCATTTCTCTCTCACACACACACAGCTGGATAAAACTATATAAAAATCTAGCCCAGCTTCACTGATTACAAGTTTGAAAAGGCAACGTGGCTCCACCTGCAATCAAACTACACTTGGGGAGGGAGAGCACAAGGGAGCACTGAGGAGACCACAGGAGGAGGCAGGAAGCCAGGCAAAGAGCCATGCTGTAGTACACACACTTCCCCCCCAGCCTCTTTCTTTTGGAAGCCTCGGCTCGGCTCCCCTCCAGCTTCTCTGCCTCTCCTCTCACCCCAGCCTGCCAGCATTGTGTTCCAGGCATTTCCCACCAAGACAGCAGGCTGCATTTGCAATGGTGGAGGTGTTTGGGAAAGGCAGCAGGGAAATGGGGTGGGGGGATGGCAGAGGAGCTGCTTTCAAGCCACTGGAAAAGATATCCAATCCAACTTTTGTGTGTGGGGGGGTTTGTTTGAGAGTGAGTGAGAGAGGGAAGGGGTAGGAGAGATAGTCCAATCCAACTTCTCTCTGTGTGTGTGTGTGTGTGTGTGTGTGTGTGTGTGTTTGAGAGAGGGGGAGGAAGGGAGAGAGGGAGGAAGAAGGGGAAGGAGAAGAAAAAGAAAAAGAAAGAAGGAGCAAAGGAGAAAAACAAATGCTGTCGCTTTAAATTGGAACTGAGCATGCCTGGCTGTGGAATTCTGGGAGTTGAAGTCCACAAGTCTAAAAATATTTGAAACCCAGCACTGTGTCAGTGCCTCACCAGTCATAAACCTCACCGCACGTCACTGGGAAGGATAGTGTAAAATCCCCATTCCCTCCCCACTCCAGGGGAAGGATAGTGTAAAATCCCCATTCCCTCCCCACTCCAGGGGAAGGATAGTGTAAAATCCCCATTCCCTCCCCACTCCAGGGGAAGGATACTGTAAAATCTCCATTCCCTCTCCACTCCAGGGGAAGGATACTGTAAAATCCCCATTCCCTCCCCACTCCAGGGGAAGGATACTGCAAAATCCCCATTCCCTCCCCACTCCAGGGAAAGGATATTGTAAAATATCCATTCCCTCCTCACTCCAGGGGAAGGATACTGTAAAATCCCCATTCCCTCCCAACTCCAGGGGAAGGATACTGTAAAATCTCCATTCCCTCCCCACTCCCGGGGAAGGATACTGCAAAATCCCCATTCCCTCCCCACTCCAGGGGAAGGATACTGTAAAATCTCCATTCCCTCTCCACTCCAGGGGAAGGATACTGTAAAATCCCCATTCCCTCCCCACTCCAGGGGAAGGATACTGTAAAATCTCCATTCCCTCCCCACTCCAGGGGAAGGATAGTGTAAAATCTCCATTCCCTCCCCACTCCAGGGGAAGGTTATTGCAAAATCACAATTTCCTCCCAATCAGCTGGGACTTGGGAGGCAGAGATTAGATGGGGCCAGGGCCATTCAGAGGTGGTATTTACCTGTTCTCTGAACTACTCAACATTTTTGCTACCAGTTCTCCAGAATTGGTCAGAACCTGCTGAATACCACCTCTGAAGCAACACAATATATCTTTCCTTTGGTCCAACTTGTTCTTCAGGTTTAGTCTTTGACTTTACTTTTCAGTTCTCACCCAGTCTAACTACTATTCTTGCCCCTGTTTATGCATTTCATCATACACACTGCTGCATACATTCAGGTATTCTCTACAATTCCTAGATGATTAGGCATCATAGATGACATGGGTTTCCTCAGACATTACTTTCATTAATGTTGCTAGTCTACTTACAACCTATATGGGCCACCTGTATGAATCAGCCCTTATTTGCATGAATGAAATCGGTTTACGGTGTTGTTGTGTTTTTTTTTTTTTTGTTTTTTTTTTAGGTAGTCTTTTCCTGAATATTCTTCTTTCCTTGCTTATAGTTAAAAGTTATTTGGTGCAGATGACGTGGAAAGAAGGAAGAGCTAAGCAAGTAGCAAGATATCATACCACATCTTGCACATTATGTGCAGACAGTATTATCTAAAATCTAACCAAGTCAATAACTCTTTGAATTATCTTCTGGATAGGAATTAATTTTAAATAATGTCCAGTTGGTGAATAACATTTGTAGCATGTCACAAATCCTCTCCTGGTGTTCAGATAACATTTAGCTGAGGACAACAACATTCAAATTCAAAATAATAAAATATAAGCCTGACAGGTGCTGGTGGAATTGCTGGTCTGATAGATGATTAACTGATATAGTTGTGTAACATTTCAATGAGATGTGCTGACACCATTCAGGAAGTTAGCCAAATACAATAATAACTTTTATTTATAGCTGTTTAATTCTTTGTTCCACTTGCTGGATGAGTTTCATTTTCAGAAAGATAAATTAGAGATTTAGTTCTGTATGTTCTGGGATGCGTTCCAACGACACTCATTTCTCAAAAGTCAGCAATCTGTCAATTAGGAGCTCTATTAAGAGGATTTTGTAGATTTGGCTTTAGTGTCAGAAATGGCAGGTGGAGGGCAAAAATTGGATAGCTCTGACACCTAACTTGTTGGGAGTAATGAAGTGAGAAGTTGTTTTATGGAATACACCCCACATGTAGCCTTTGCAAGAAAACCAACTGAAACACCTTCCTTGAGTTTGCAAAGTCTGGGTCAAAAATTATAGTTTCTGAGTTGTCTATGACAGCTCATCACAGCCAACTCACCAGGGCCCCTTCGCCATAGCCAACTTACTCTGGCCAAGTCACCATAGCCAACTCACCATGGGACAATCGCCATGGAACAAGAGTGCCTGGAAATCATCATAGAACCAAATAACTATACTCTGTCACATAATCACTATTTTTGGGAGTCCACACAAGCCCAATAAGTGGACTCATCAGAAAAAAATTGGTGGTAGAGTTGAAAACAGTATTGCCTGCTTATGATTGTGTATATTACACGCATCCTGAAGAAAAGCGGGAAACATTATCTATGTGCAAGTGCCCACTGAACATGTTTTAGCTTGCACTGAAGTAGAAGGACTAGAGGCTGCATAGTTCGGACCTGTGATTCCAATGCATATGCAGACACAGGCTTGGCTGTCTGCCATGAATAATTGCATAGATATAGCCACCCCTTGGTTTGGAGCCTAGAAAGTTTTCTTCACAAACACAAGATAACACTTACAGAAGGCTTTCGCAATATCTCGAATATGGACTGTTGTCTCCTGCAAAGATTACCCTCCCTTCGCTCCACTTATAAACTCTTGGGGGGGGGCACACCCTTAGCCAGCTGTCCTTACTTCCTTCTATGATGTCTTCTCCACAGCTGTTCCTGTCTCCTATCAATTCGACATCTACGCACATCAGAGACAACCTCCCTCTGTTCCTCCTCACTGCTCCCTGACTCAGATGTCACCTGGTGGCCAACAGGCTTCTCTAGTTCCTGCTCTGACTCCAAACACCCTCCAGAGTCTTCCTAATCCTCCAGAGCAGTCCCACAATGGTCTGAGCTGTCAGAGTCCACCAACAACTCAGCCGGCCGCTGCTGGACCACAACAGTTACCTAGGGATGATTTTTATTCTGTGGCTTGCATGCTTATGCATGCTTATCTTCGCATGCCATAGGAGGTCCATACACTATTGGACGCTTGACTACTCATATGGTAGTAACTCATTGCAATGATAGACTGTTTTTATTGTGAGAGGATGAATCAAAGTCTTTATCATAAGAATAGAGAATCACCTAAGAAGGTAATGCCTCTGCCTACACCTCATATATATCATGCACATGATGTACATGATACTCATCCTACGCATGATACAGATAATATCACAGCAGGTACAGAACCTGTAGATGGACACACATGCATATAAACATCTAGTTCATGCACATAATGGTGGAAGGGAACATGTACGTGTGGAACCACCTGTAAGGGGGCAAGAGCCACATGTTGTTATATAGCCAGGTGCACATCCTGTAAGATGTTCTATAACACCAGTGAATATTACCAGAAGTGTGGTATAGGGGGAAGAGATGCATGCTTATGATTGGCCATCACACTTGTGCTTTGGATGAGAGTTCACCAATGAACCTTCATCATCGATAGCTGCTTTAGCTGATGATATGGGTGTGTGACCAGACAATTGATTAGGATTTTGAGAAAATTTGTTGTGTAAAGGTTGGAGGTTGTTTCAACTCCTTGAAACAGCTAAATTCAGCTAAGCCGGATGTTTGCACAATATAACTATACATTGAATACATGTCACTGAAAGCTCTGCTTATGATGCAAGAGATTGAAAATTACTTCACCTGAATTTACCCAAATAATTGTCCTTATTGGAGAGAGGGTGAATTGAGAGAATAAGGCTAGAACCTTGCATTATTTGGGTAAATAGGATGAGGTTATTTGAGGAACCTGATAGACTCCATCTTGAATATGTGACCAGCAAGTAAGCTTTTCTGGAAAATCACAGCCTGGAATGAAATCCTAGGGTCAGCATGACCTGCTCAGAAATAACCTAATAGCTTGGAAACTCCCTTTGTAACAGGGAGTAACAGGACTTCTTTTGCAGGAAGCCAGTAATGACCTTATTGTTTAGTTCTGGGAAAGCGAGGTCCTTTGGGGCTTCTGAACACGTATGCTTTCAGAACATTTGGGGAATTTCCATGTACTTTGCACTTGTGTTTTTTGCATGCAATTGTATTTTCTGTATCCAAGTTATGACGCATATGATACATCATTTTGTGTATTTAAGGTGTTTCTATGCACCTTGTAAGGATTCTCATTTGCTTGGGAATCCACCTGCACAGGTGTAATAAAATGGCTGTGCCATAGCCTCCTTGACCATTTTTGGTATGAAGACATTATATCTGGGATATTTTTCTCACAAGAGCACATTGAGATTTACAAGATTTTGTTACTATAACCTTACAATAATATTGGGACTAAGCTGCATGATATTCATTCCCTAGTCAAATCTAGACTGAAGGACTAACAGGTAGTGGGAATGGACAGGGGCATCTCAAACAAAGGTAGTGTGTCATCTCTCCTCTTCATGTAACACTCACTTCTTAAGAGGTAGAAAATGAATTAGGTATGGAATTTGTCTGCTTATTTTCCTTCGAGCCTCCCAAATACCACTACAGCTTTATGTTCTGCCTTCCACTTACAGGACTGTCATAAAAATAGTTATTTGCATCCCTTTATGAAAATCCTTGCAATCCCACTTTGCCACAAAATTGGGATAAATTGGATAACTTCATCTTGCTTTTTCTCTGTTACTCTTTCCTTGTTTGTTGTTAGTTGCAAAGTCATGTCCGACCCATCGCAATCCCATGGACAATGTTCCTCCAGGCCTTCCTGTCCTCTACTCCATCCAGCCACCTCATTCTCTGTCATCCCCTTCTTCTTTTGCCTTCAACCTTTTCCAGAATTAGGCTCTTCTCCAGTGAGACCTTCCTTCTCATTTGGTGGCCAAAGTATTTGAGTTTCCTCTTCAGAATCTGGCCTTCTAAAGAGCAACCAATGTTGCTCTCCTCTAGGACTGACGGGTTTGATTGCCTTGCAGTCCAAGGAACTCACAGGAGTCTTCTCCAGCACCATACTGTAGTTCAAGGCTTCCATTCTTTGGTGCTCAGCCTTTCTGATGGTCTAGCTTTCACAGCCATACATTGCAACTCTTTCCTTAGTCATTTACTTTTTCAACTCTTTTAAGAGAATAACAAAATAAAAACAGAATAATAGCAGAATAACAAAATAATAGAATAACAAGAGTTGGAAGGGACCTTGGAGGTCTTTTAGTCCAATCCTCTATTCAAGGAAGAACCCTTATACTATTTCACACAAATGGTTATTTTGGGATAGATCATCTCTTCTTGGAATTATACCTTTATAGCTGTTGAAAGTCCCTGAATCAAATTAGCTCCCAAAAAAGGTTTTCTCCCATGTGTGTTGCTTCTTGCCAGGCCAATGACATCCATTGTTCTATGAAAATTGATTCTGTGGAATTATTTTGTTGGCTTTTTATTTATTACAATCAACTTTGTGGGCTGCCAGTTTAGTAGCAATTTTCTTCCAGATCCTTTTTAGCAGCAGTCTAATTAAACGATGAACAACAGCACAAAATACTTTTTTTCTTTTGTCAAAGCTATTGAATATGCTAGAATGTCTTTGTATTGAACTATATTTGACATACACTCTTTCTCTCTCTCTCTCTTTTTTTTTTTTTTTTTTTGGATAACTGCTTCTCTTTAAAAGAGATATGGTAGGCAGTTTTAACACCCTTTTCTCCATGGGTAGATAAATTATCTCTATGGAACATGACCAATGGAGGTAGATGAGAATTTCATTATTTTTTTAAAAAAAATTACATTCATAAATTTTATAATGGGGAAATTTGGGGCAAAAAATAAACGGATGGTTCTGTTCCTAGCACACTAGATAGAATGAAGTAATTAAACTAATTCAATTTAAATGAAGTATACAATAAAATAGCAGAGTTGTAAGGGACCTTGATAGTCTTTTAGTCCAACCCCCTGCCTAGGCAGGAAACCCTATACCGTTCCAGACAAATGGCTATCCAACATCTTCTTAAAGACTTCCAGTATTGGGGCATTCACAACTTCTGAAGGCAAGCTGTTCCACTGATTAATTGTTCTGTCAGGAAATTTCTCCTCAGTTTTAAGTTGCTTCTCTCCTTGATTAGTTTCCACCCATTGCTTCTTGTCCTGCTCTCAGGTGCTTTGGGAAATAGTTTGACTTCCTCTTATTTGTGGCAACCCCTGAGATATTGGAACACTGCTATCATGTCTCCCCTAGTCCTTCTTTTCATTAAACTAGACATACCCAGTTCCTGCAACTGTTCCTCATATGCTTTAGAACCCTATATTGTAGAAAGTCAGCGCCTATCCTCCTAGAAGAAAGGAATATTTTGAGGAATATTTTTTAAAAAACAGAATATCATATTTCCTTAAATGACAAATGGAGAAACATGTTTTTTTTAGAGACAGAAAACAGCCCTTGCTCTTTTTTTAATAGCCTCAAGCAGAAACTGGGGAGGGCAGCTTTTAGAAATGAAGATTTGGTAATCCATTCAAGACAGGATAGTTGGAAACTCCCTTGCAGCAAAGCCAACAAAGGCAGAGTGATAGGATTAAAAGCAGCCCCTCAACCAAGATTCAACACAGGACGAAAGCCGTTAAGCCAAATATTGAGTAGATTAGCTCAGACAAGCACCTTTGCATTTCCACTTTTGCCTGTAGAGCCAGCCATGATCCCTACATAACTTCGACAGGACCCCATAAGAATCTGGCAACAGCCAATAGAATATTAAAGGGCATGTTCTTGCACAGGAACAGGAAACTCAAGTGCAAAGCCCAAAGAAAATATAACCGCCACACTCTCAACTCCATTTTTTTCAGCTGCCCATAACCACAAACCCATGTGGCTCTGCTTCATCAATAAACCATCTTTCCAATCAGCTTCCAACGTTTCCAGTGTTTTTCTTCCAGCCTGGTACTGAATAGATGGATATTTCTTCCAACAATTTCACCCCAAATACAAAAGCATTGGAGGGATGTAGCATTGACTTTTTTACTCCTTCCCTGCTCTACCGGCAAGCTTAGGAGAGGATTCCAAATGAATGACCATAAATACTGGTACTTCTTTAAAATTCTGTCAGTTTCTTCAATGCTTACAGATTGCATACTTTAGATCAATACTACAGCAAACCTAGCAATATTGCTTAAATAATAAGAAAAATAATTACACCGAGGGAAGGGGTTCAGGAAATTGAACTGGCAACATGTTGTTTGCGACCACTGAGAGCAAAAATGAAACCTGGAAAAATCCATACAGTAAGGATTTCCAGCCTGTGGTTGGAAACTAAATCAAACAGAATCTAGAATTATATCATCTATTAATTCTAACTTAGAAGCACGTGTCATCTCAGTACAAACAATTAATTTTTTAAGACTGTTGTACCATATTTAAATAACTTCCATTTTATTTTAGTCTCGTTTTCCCACTTAGCAAAGGCCTGCAACAGATTAGCACACAATGGTTTCCTAGAAACAAGACAGAAAAGTTTCAGAGAAACATCGTGAACTCATGAGGGATCATATGGGCAATGTAAAAAGAAATCTACAGAACATAAAGGTAACAATATCAATAAATTATGACTAATATTAGATATTGAAGGAAATGTTATACATACTACATACATGCATGCATACATGCATGCATGCATACATACATACATACGGTAAAGGTTCTCCTCACACATATGTGCTAGTCATTCTCGACTTGAAGGGGTGGTGCTCATCTCTGTTTCAAAACCGAAGAGCCAGTGCTGTCTGAAGATATCTCTATGGTCATGTGGCCAGCATGACTAAATGCCAAAGGCGCACAAAATGCTGTTACCTTCCAACCAAAGGTGTTCCCTATTTTTCTACTTGCTTTTTTACATGCTTTCAAACTGCTACGTTGGCAGAAGCTGGGACAAGAAATGGGAGCTCACTCTGTTAAGTAGCGCTAGCAATTCGAACTGCCAAATTGCCAACCTTTCTGATCAACAAGCTCAGTGTCTTAGCCACTGAGCCATCACATACGTACATACCAGTGGTGGGTTTCTACCGGATCGCACCGGATCACGCGATCTGGTTGGAGAATGAACCCGGAAGTAATTTCCTGCCCCACCCCCTTGGCGTTTTTTGCATCGGGGCTGACTCCCCGCCACCACCGCTGTGCTACCTCATGTTCCTTGTCTTCTGGCCCTGCTCCATGCCATGGAAAACATAGGCGCAATTACAGCCCGGAGCAGGAGCAAAGCCCCTTTCCCAACTGGCCCTTCCACCCTCTGAACGCTTCGGAGGGAAGCTTCTGCAAAAGCCCAGGTGACAACAAGCAACAAGTTCCCGAGGCTGTAATTTTCTGAGCTTTGCGCTCGCGCCTGTTTTCCACGTGGAGCAGCGGCTAGATTCTCTGCTGCTGCTGCTCCACGGAATCCTCCTCTCAGCGATCTTTTGGGAAGTGAAAGAGCTGAGAGGGAGAAAAGCCTCCCATTGAAAACAGCGCTGAGTGGGGTGGGGGATCCTTGCTTTCCTCCTCTCAGCGATCTTTTGGGAAGTGAAAGAGCTGAGAGGGGGAAAAGCCTCCCAAGAGCTGAGAGGGGGAAAAGCCTCCCATTGAAAACAGCGCTGAGTGAGGCAGCGATCTTTTTGGAAGGGAAAGAGCTGAGAGGGAGAAAAGCATCCCATTGAAAACAGCGCTGAGTGGGGTGGGGGATCCTTGCTTTCCTCCTCTCAGGATCTTTTGGGAAGTGAAAGAGCTGAGAGGGGGAAAAGCCTCCCATTGAAAACAGCGCTGAGTGGGGTGGGGAATCCTCCAGTTCCTCCTCTCAGCGATCTTTTGCTAAGGGAGGCTTCTCAAAATGGGATGCCCCATCTCTTTGCACCCTTCAATCCGTCTCTCTCTCCCTCTGAAGTCCCCCAATGGCTCAGCATGAAAAACTGGGGGGAACCGTGCAGAGGAAAAGGAGGAGGAAGGAAAGGGGGGGAGAGAAACGGGGGGGGGGGAGGAAGAGAGAGAGAGAAAGAGTGACACACAAAGGGGGGAAGTTGGGAGACCTCCCTCTAAATACTGATACCCTCTGCTTTTGGGGGGAAAGGAGAGGAGGGTCCTTGGTGAATCTCTGAGGGTCCTTGGTGAATCTCTACCCCCTATTCCCCCTATCCCAGTTAAGCCAGCTAGGTTTGGGACCCAGCCTTTCTAACTTCATTTGGGATCTTCTAACATCCCACTCCCACCCGGTCACATGGCCAGCAAGCCACTCCCACCCGGTCACATTGCTGGCAAGCCACTCCCACCCAGTCACATGGCCGGAAGCCACTCCCACAAAGCAGGCCACACCCACAGAGTAGGTTCCAAAAATTTTTGAAACCCACCACTGGTACATACATACATACATACATACATACCAGTGGTGGGATTTAGCCAGCTCGCACCTATTTGCAAGAACCGGTTGTTAACTTTCTAATCAGTTTGGAGAACCGGTTGTTGTAAGAAATCTCATTTTGTTTTTTTCCACTTTACAGGGCTAATCCTATAAGGAAGGCAGGAAGGAAACATTCTGGTGTAGTTTCTAGCCTAATCTTGATTGCCCTGCTTACAGAAACTGCCTCTCCGGTTAACCCTTATTACATTGTAACAGCTAAGGAGAAGCACCCATCGATGTGAGTGATGTTGAGTTGGCCACACCCACCCAAGTCACATGACCACCGAACCATGCCTACCCATCTGGTCATTAAGGGCAGAGAACTGGTTGTTAAATTATTTGAATCCCACCACTGATGCATACATATTACCATCTGAATGATATGACATTCTTCCTGATTATTAATTTATGATGGAGGAGGAAAAGGAGGGGAAAGAAGAGAAGGAGCACACTTTTTCTTACCTTTGGATTCAGATTCTGAATCTTAGCTACCTCTTGCCATTTGTTTGATATGCAATACACTTTGTATATCAAACCTTCTACTTGTAGATCTATAAAATATATGTATTCCAGCAGCAACAGCAATAACAACAACAACAGAAACAGTTGAAAAAGAAAAAGAAAAAAATTTGACCTTTCCTGGCAACTTCTGATGAGATTAACAAACAAACAAACATGCAATACATTTGGTTGTAACCGTGTGGAAAAATAAAATTGCTGAACCATGGAAAATATTACAATATTAATCCAGATAATAGATTTGGGGAACAAGAACTACAACTGGACTTCTCTTCCTGTAACCTTCATTGGGTTCAGGATTAAAGCTGAACCAGTCCTTAAATTTAAAGAGGAGGTGGTGGGACTGAATGAAGGCAAAGAAGACTATCTGAGGAAGCAGAAGCAGCAGGAAGAGTTGGCTTAGAAACATAAAGAATACAGGGGCAGAAGAAAGAAAAGGGGAAGCAGCCTTGAGAAGAAGCAGAAAGGGCATAACTACTCATCATGATTAGGAACATTTCTCCTTGCAATCATTACTGCTACTAAGACAGCAGAGTGGCTTGCCGAGGTGATTAATTGGCATCTTGTCAACTTGGATAAGGTATGATTTTTGCAATTTTGATAAAGCAACCCACTGGGAAGAAGCTAAGAAAAAGTGGCTTTGTGATATATGAAGGAGAGATTATGCACACAGAAATGTGAGTGAGATATTTGCAAAGCCAATTACAGAGAGCACATTTGCCAAGGGAGAGGGAAGAGTTGTTTTCCTGAGTAGGTATAATTTCCTTCCTTCCTTCCTTCCTTCCTTCCTTCCTTCCTTCCTTCCTTCCTTCCTTCCTTCCTTCCTTCCTTCCTTCCTTCCCATCCAGAGTTAGATAGGGCTAAAACTTGAGGAGTAGATAGGGACCTCTGTGTCTGTGGTTATTGACCTGAACACATTCATTCATTCATTCATTCATTCATTCATTCATTCATTCATTCATTCATTCATTCATTCATTCATTCATTCATATAACCATGTTGCTTGTATCTTTACCATTTATATTGTTTCCTAGCATGATTTGATTGCTTATTAATAACCTATGACTATCACTAAGTGTTGCATCTTATGATTCTTGATGAATACATTATATTTTTTTCTTTATGTACACTGAGAGCATATGCACCAAAGACAAATTCCTTGTGTGTCCAATCACACTTGGCCAATAAATAATTCTGTTCTGTTCTGTTTTATTCTATTCTATTCTATTCTATTCTACTCTACTCTACTCTACTCTACTCTACTCCACTCCACTCCACTCCACTCCACTCCACTCCACTCCACTCCACTCCACTCCACTCCACTCCACTCCACTCCATTCCATTCCATTCTATTCTATTCTATTCTATTCTATTCTATTCTAATGTATCACTTTCTGGCAATGTAAGAAGGAAGTGAAAAGCAGTGTAGTCTGAATTAAGAGGAGAAAAAAAAGCAGATTTAAAATTCACAATGAGACAAAGATTGTGATTGTTTTTTTGTGAAATGAATGTTTTGGGGATGGGAGAGCCATCCCTAAAATAATATAATGATATATTTTTTCTCATAAATTGTAGTTTGGCTCTCAACTGTATTGTAAGAGACTAATATAGGCACCCATTTTTGTTACCACAATTTAATTTTTATATCTATTTATTTGTATGATAAAACAAAACTTATTTTTGACATTTAAGTGTCATTGTACTTGGTGTTTTCATAAGTGTTGAATGCTTAAATTATTATTTTTAAAAAAATATTTTGTAGCTTTAGGTATTTAATCTCTCTCTCTCTCTCTCCCGCGCGCACACACATTTTTGTCTGTCTGTCTGTCTGTCTGTCTGTCTATCTATCTATCTATCTATCTATCTATCTATCTATCTATCTATCTATCTATCTATCTATCTATCTATCTATGTATCTATCTATCTATCCATCCATCCATCCATCCATCCATCCATCCATCTATCTATCATCTCCTATAGACTCATGTGAGGGAACCTAACCTCAAAAATAACTTTACAAATGGAAATTATTTTAATAAAACAGCTTAACATTCACCCATTGTGACCAATGAAAGATGAATTTTTATTATTTCTAAACCTGCAAATAACTAGAATGATACAAAAGTGCCAATATAACCATTTATGTTTCCTACTACATTTGATCATTATAGATACTATGTACGTATGCTGCCAGGATGAACAATAGCCTCGTTCATAGTACAAACCTTTGGTAGTCAGATCATGTGTCACTGATTGTTTATATTGTAGAGTGAGAAGAGTAATTAGAATTGACTTCTATGTGAATAATGTGCGTTCATTATGGCTAGCTGACCAGCAAAATGTGAAGGACAACTGGGAAGTTGGCAAGTGTGATTAGAACTGATAGGTTAGAGTGCTACAAAGAATGAAAACAGATGAGAATGCTATCTTTGGTTTAGATTTGCTCAGAAAGTAATGCTAGGCATATGGCTATGTAGTAAACATCAAAATGAATCAACATTTCCTTTCACCTCGGTGAGCACAATTGTCAGGCATTCATGGTTAAATGAATAGTTTTATTTTTGGATTGTTAAGCCCTTAAGGAATATCTTATTTCCTAAGGTCAATAGAACCACAACTCCTATTCCTAGAATTCCTGAGGTGTTCTATGTTGAGGATATGACTGAAATATCATTTCATCTCCTCAGACTGAAGTACTACTCTGTGCTCTTTCGCTCTCTCTCCCTCCCTCCCTTTCTCTCTCTTTCTCTCTCTCTCACTCTCTATCAGCACATTTCATTTGTGTTGCTTTAACTTTTCCTTTAATTGAAAAAAATCATTAGACCCTCAGCTAATTCTGTATTCAGAACAAAGTGCCTGGTACAATGAATTGCACAAACAATTATATATATATAATTGTTAGCCCAAAACCCAGCCTGAAGATGGCGAGTGAAACCTCGCTGAAACATTGCCAAGACAGTCTCAATCTTACACGGGAAAAGACACGAATACAACAAGATCAGCACACACACACACACACACACACACGTATATATGTACATATGTATGTGTGTGTGTATACGCACACACATACATACACACACATACATGCATATATAATACACAATACCTTTATTTATTTATCAGCACAAATTATATATATATATATATATATATATATATATATATATATATATATATATATATATATATATATATATATATATGTATATATGTATGTATGTATGTATGTATGTATGTATGTATGTTTGTGTGTGTGTATGTGCGCGCGTTTGTGTTACAGGTTCAAATCCCAGTAAGGGTATGGCTAGCTGATGAGAGCTAAATAGCTCGAAATGGATCTATACTAGTCTCCCTTTATTTATTTATCAGCACAAATACAACACACACACACACACACACACACACATGTACGTACGTGTGTGTGTGTGTGTGTGTGTGTGTGTGTGTGTTTGTGTGTATATATATATGTTATATTTTGTACTGATAAATAAATAAAGGGAGATAGTGACCTTCCTCCCATATTTAGGCATACCAGGGGTTGTAACACAAATATATATATATATATATATATATATATATATATATATATATATATATATATATATATATATATATATATATATATATATATATATATGCAATACAGCTAAATAAATATAGGGTGAGGAAGACTTCAAAGTCCTTTAAAAGAAATAATTAATAACAAGACATCAACATTGGAACTTTTTTAATAATAATAATTACCCGTATTAACCATTAGCACCAGTCAATGGTATTTGCGATGCATTTTTGAATGTTCAGTTGACTGAGTTTCATGTTTAATGAAATAATAATAATAATAATAACAACAACAACATAGCATAATTATGAGAGGCATAATATTTCAATATTCCATTTCTATTTCAGTTGGTATGTTTTTTGACTGAAACAGTTGGTATATTCTTGAAACTAGAGAAGAGTGGAAAAGGTGGAAATACTTGATAAAAGTTGTTTGGCTGTTTATTACCAATTTGCATTTTAAATCCAAATCCCTACACAAGATGTTTATTCATTCTCTCCTACACACTAGTCTTCTGTTCCAATCTTAATAAATTAAATTTCACAATTCTGTCAGTCATTCAGCATATTAAATACCCAGAGATACATTTTGTTAAACAACTTTGGAGAAATAGAGTACCTCATTCCATGCAAAATAAAGGAAGCATCTGTAGAAGGTGAACTAAGCTACAGACAAAATAAGAAAGGGGGGTGGGGGGAGTGAATCTTCAGTGCTGTTCTCCATATTGCCAATGGAGAGGAAATTCATTTTTTTTTCTTTTATTGTTAGTTAAATTTATAATACTTTTTCTCCAAGATCATAACATGTCATCCATAGGGATAATTCTTCATTTTATCCCCAAAGCCATTTGAGTTAGGTTGGAACAAAGCAGGGTTATTGACTCAAAATAATACATGGTTGTAAAGACACTTTAACTTGGCTTTTTTCCAGTCCTATCCAGCATCTTTACTATTGTATGACATGAAGGGCTTTTTCAACTGTTTTGTTGATGTACTTTCCATTCATCTTTAAGCTTGCAGAAAACAACACTAGTACGAAATTTGCTGATCCATGTCTCTATTGTCTACATCCCAATTATTGACAGTCCACTGGCCCTCCTCCTCCTCCTCCTCCTCCTCCTCCTCCTCCTCCTCCTCCTCCTCCTCCTCCTCCTCCTCTTATTCTTATCCTTATTTTTCCTCTTCTTCTTCTTCCTAGTGTATTCCCACAGGTGCAAGATCCACTTTTCAGATCATTGAATGCTACTTTGCACAATCAGCTGCATGTCCAGGGTGCAGGACCATGCCTTACATATCTTTGTTGATAGTGTCTTGCAATCTCTGTTTTGGATGTCCACAAGGTCGCCGGCCATTGACTTCTAGTTGGTAGGCTGACTTGGCGATGGTGGAAGGTGCTGCTCGTATGGACATAACAGCGGAATCGGCCTATTCTCATCTTCTCTATAATTGATGAAACACCAAAATGCTGTCAAATGGTGTCATTTGTGATGTGGTCAAGAAGGGAGCCGCCCGATATCCAACAGAGCATTCACCTTTCCATAGCATGAAGATAGCTTTCGGTCCCTGTTGTTTCTGCCCAGCATTCAGTGCCATACAGTGCAACAGGGTGGATGGTTGTCTTGTAAATCTTAGATTTAAGATGGGTTGGCAATCGTCTGTCACATAACACACCGGTGAGATCTCACCAATGCATCCAGGTTGCATTCACCCTTGCTCACACCTTACCATTGATGACTTCCCTCTTAGGTAATATATGACAAAGCCTAGAAGATTTTGCACATCTTGAGACTGTCATCAGGCAGTGTTGGAATCAGGGGAAAATGGAACAGCACAGGGTATCTTAAGTCTGTGTGTCTCCTGGGCTGGGAGCCACCTAAAATTGCTCTGATGATTGAGGTAGCATGTATCAGATAGATGGGTAGAGTTATAGATTAGTAGAAGGGCACCCAATGCAGTCTTGGAATCCCAATTTGAACAACTGATGAATGAAACACAAACCCAAAAGGAGAAATAGTACATCTCTTTCATCTTTCACAATTGATGGAAGATTCTTAAAGGAAATATCAGAGGGCAACATCACCCCACATCCTATTAGCATCTCTTTCAAACTGTCCATGAAGACGCCTTTTCAAGTTGTTTGCAGGTAATGGAGAAAGCTGCGAAGAATCAATGAAGCAAAAGGTAAATGAAGCAATGACCACTTATTTTCATTCTTAGAAATGAAAGAGCCATACTGCTTTACCTTAAACTTTATTAAAGAAAAGCATTCCTTCATACATCAACATAGTTTTGTTGTCTCTATGCACATAATAATGCCATGCTGCTATATTTTTCTGTTTATGATGACATTTTGGCCCTACATCAGAATGAAACAAATCACTGCATCCCAAGAACGGTGTCATAAGAGGAGTGGGTAAAAGTAGAATAAATAATCTTTTTACAGAAATTTGCTTCTCAGAGCTAGGAAAATAAAACTGAAAGTGAAATTCCACCTGTAGGTATAGTTATTTGTCTTCTCCCTGAAACAAAAATATGCATTCATATGAGATTAGTTGAACTTATGCAATCAAGATATTAATGTCTAACTCTTCTTATCAAGTATCTTGCCTCTGAACTTAGTTTTAAAATAGTTCTAACACATACAATGAGAGGGACTTGGTGGCTTAGTGGTTAAGACGCTGATCTTGTTGATCAGAAAGGTTGGCAGTTCAGTGGTTCAAATTCCTAGCGCCGCATAATAGAGTGAGCTTCCATTACTTGTCCCAGCTTCTGCCAACCTAGCAGTTCGAAAGCATGTAAAAATGCAAGTAGATGAATAGGAACCAACTTTGGTGGGAAGGTTACAGCGTTCTGTGCGCCTTCACCGTTTAGTCATGCCGGCCACATGACTATGGAGACATCTTCAGACAGCGCTGGCTCTTTGGCTATGAAATTAAGATGAGTACAACCCTAGGGTTGGGAATGACTAGCACATATATGCGAGGGGAACCTTTACCTTTAACACAGGCAATAATACCGGCTATTAATTTAACAATTAATTTTTTCAGTTCTAGATTCATCTCCTAGAAGATTATCGTTGAAGAGGTCTGAAATACTATTTAATATGGCTCTTTAATAATGGTATATAATCATTGTATGCTAATATTCCATCACTAAATATTAAATTTCATTACATTATTGATAAACGGGACCATCTATGTTATTTTAAATAGCCTTCTAATCATTGCTGCATCTTACACCATAGTCCAATTCATCTGAAGGCACTTAGATTTCTATCTATTTTTGACCCAGAAAAGTCAATAAAATTAGCAGACCAATTATATGAAGTTCTGCACTACAGCATTGGCATCTGAGTAAAGCACCGTAAAAGTAATCTAAAGACATTTGGGGTGGACTAAAAACCATGTCTCATGTACAAATCAGTGAAATTGAAAGCTCTGCATACTCAAGAATGTGGAATGCTTAGAAGATTATGCTACTCTATCGAAGTTATAATATCTAGCTTCCCAGTGAAAATAGCAGTAGCACTTAGATTTATATCCCGCTTCACCGTGCTTTACAGCCTTCTGTAAGCAGTTTACAGAGTCAGTCTATTGCCCCCAACTAAGTGGGTCCTCATTTTACCTTGGAAGGAGGGAAGGCTGAGTCAATCTTGAGCCTGGTGAGATTTGAACTGCCAAATTGCAGACAGCAATCTCTCTCTCTCTCTCTCTCTCTCTCTCTCTCTCTCTCTCTCTCTCTCTCTCTCTCTCTCTCTCTCTCTCTCTCTCTCTCTCTCTCTCACACACACACACACACACACAAACACACACACACACATTTTCTGTAGAACCACAAAACAGCTTAGTTTCCTTTTATCCTGACTGCAAGTACCTTGTGAGATAGGTTGGAACCTAGCAAAAAGACAGAGTCAGTAACCTTCAGGGGCTGGTCCAGCATCTTAACCATTTCACTGTATTAGCTGATGTGGGGGCCACTATTGAAAATGTCATGATAAAAGTGTCCAAATCAAAAAGTGAGTCTCTGAAAATCATCAAGCAGAAAACCTACTATGGAAATGTCTTTGAATAGACTATGCCGGTCTCTTAATTTCTTTCAGAGGAACAATAAGATATCTGATAGCAAGAACATGACTCTGTCAGACCCACTATTCATACAGCATGAGTTTTGCTGATAGTCCTCATATATCTCTGGGTTTCTTTTGCTCTTCTAATAGGGGATGCAGAGATTAAATGGCAATTGAGTAGCCTCTTGAGAACAATTAACTTGAAGCAGATGGTACTACAAATACTGCTCTTTAAGGCCTTTTCTTTAACTAGGATTTTGGCGTACATTGTTGAATTTGCCCCCTGGGAATATTAAGGTCTTTGCTTTTAGATTTAAGATCTGGCTGACATTTGTTTAAACAAACTTCATACGGAGGTGGTATTCAATTTTAATATCTGTCAGAACTGAACAGTAGTTTTTATCAGATGCTCTAACCCCCAGGTCTAATATTTAATACCTCATAAACTGTGTAAAGGGATGGCAAGAAGGAAACCTAGTAAAAACACACATATGAATAACTTGCTAGCCTACAGCTTCTTTGTGACAATAGCAGCAAGTACTGCTAATTGTAAAAGTATGCTATTACAAAAGACATATAGTAGACAGTACGTAAGATGTTACAGAATATTGCTTCAAATTTTCCCAAGAAGCAGTCATCTCTCTGAATCAGCTGGAAGTGTCACTCTGCACAAAACTCACAGTCACAGCAGGAGGAAATTGAGACTTGGCATGACAGAAACAGTCTCCTAACATCATTGGTAGGTTTAATTCATTTCCTGAATAGATCTGAAGATATGTAAGAAATCCTCTTATTTTACAATGATGCCACCCCATTACACAGCAACATGTTTCTTGGAGAACAGTTTCGTGAAAAGATGAAGATTGTATAATTGTTTATAGTCAACATTCAGTTATAATCAGGGGTGAAATGTTATCGGTTCGCCTGAACTGGTAGTAAAAAATGCTACCAGTTCGCCCTAATCGGTAGTAAAAAAAATGCTTCCAGTTCAGGTGAACTGATATTTCTGACGAACAGCTGTGAAGCTCAATTTATATTAGCTAAAAAGCAGGATTTCCAGTGTTACGTCACCATGACTACAGCCGGGATCGTCAATCATGTAATTGGCAAGCACTGATTGGTCCAGATGCAACTGGAGTCTGGCGGGAAGATTCCAGGCTTCCCATTGGTTAACTGTTTGACAGCTAGGCTATATAAGAGCGGTCAGGTTGTTTCTCGGTTTGCTGTTAGTTCTTAAAATAAAAGCAGTTGTTCAGCAATCGGTCTCCATGCCTTCCCTCAGAGCCCAGTATATAGCATCCTGCTTTCTAGCTAATCTAAATTGCGTGGCACAGTGGATCCCCCCCCCTTTGCAGGTAAGTAGCAGGCTCCGCTCACCCACCCAGACATCATCATATCTGTTATTGACACTCTGCGCATGCGCAGAAGGTCCTGCATATGTGCAGAGGTGGTGCGTGCATGCACATTTGCAAACCAGTAGTGGAGGTAAGTAGATTTCACCCCTGGTTAATATGGATACATCTAACTCACTACATCTTAACCAGATGAGCTGACTGATGCAGAAAAAGTCTGAATTGGATATGGTATTAACATAAATAGCTTGTCCCCATGGCTTTGTAGGTTGCTATGGAAATAAAGTGCAGCATTTCAGTAGGACTACAGGATTATGTATCCTTTTTTTAAAGAATCATGTTATTGAAAATTTTATTTGCTTGTTTTTGCAATGTTGCCACAGTTTATTAGACAAAGAAGGTATTTCTGCCATGTGGCCATATTGTTATTGCAGAGGACTAAAAAAAAAAAAACATACTGCAGTTAGAGTCCTATTTGATCCATCCATCCACCCATCCACCCATCCACCCATCCACCCATCCAACCATCCATCCATCCATCCATCCATCCACCCACCCAACCACCCATCCATCCATCCATCCATCCATCCATCCATCCATCCATCCACCAATCCATCCATCCATCCATCCATCCATCCATCCATCCATCCATCCATCCATCCATCCTCCACTTTCATCCAACCATCCATCCATCCATCCATCCACCCACCCACCCACCCACTCACCCGCCCACCCACCAACCCATCCATCCATCCACCCATCCACCCATCCACCCATCCATCCACCCACCCACCCACCCACCCATCCATCCATCCATCCATCCATCCATCCATCCATCCTCCACTTTCATCATGTTTTATAAACAGTTCCTCCTATTTTTCACCCAACAACCCTATGAGGCAGGTTGGTGGGAGGTAGAATGATTGGCCCAAAGTCACTCAGGCAGATTTCATAACTGTGATAGGACTAGAACTATGTTACGGCAAATATTCAAGGAAACCGATATGTTATTTGATATTAATGTGATGAATTGAATTATACTTTAAAATTATAGATTCAGTGAGTAACACATTTCCACTTTGGAGTAATCTTATTTCTTTTTATATGTGTAATATCTTTTTAAAAATTCAAAATTAATCGTTAAAATACAAGCTGACATAAAAGAGAAAAGGGAAAGACAGTAACAAAAAATTAATAGCAACAAAAGCACATCAAACAAATCCATAACAAAAATGACTTTTGACTTTCTTTCAGTGCAGAGATAATAACAATATAGCCACCTCTCTCTACATTTTTTTAAAAATACCAAACTTCAAAATATATTAACATACTAATAATCAACATTCTAAAAATATACATAATTTAAATCTAATAATCTTATGCTACCAATTACATAATAAATTGTCAAATGTAAACAACCATATATTTAAAGAGGTACAATGTCCTAACAAATCTTCAAACCTCAAAGTAAAAAGTCCCCCCCCTTGTTTTATAAGAAAGTGGTCTGCAAGTCACAAGAAATTAGTCAAGTTATTGTCTCTAGGCAAAACAGTCAGTTCTACCATCCATTAGTTTCAAAATCCATTCTTCCATATCTTCCTCTTTTCCTCTTGAGCAATTTCAACCAAATTTGGTACACAGATGACTTACCATCTGGAAACAAATACTGTGAGGGTAAGACACCCCCAAAGTATTTGTTATCACCTCTCGGGGTGTGTGTTCTGTTATGATATAACCTGTTGTGCCTTAGAATGGCTTCTACTGTACTGCCATAAAATGGTGTCTACTGTGCAGAACAGTGGAGTTGCCATGGTAATGGATTCATAGTATTCCACAAGGTGGCTCCCTCTGGTAAGGGGGAAAATCCAACATTAGAAATTATGTTTGGTCTGGACATTTTCCCCCTATAAATAAATACAATACAATAATAATACAATAGTAGAGTTGGAAGGGACCTTGGAGGTCTTCTAGTCCAACCCCCTGCCTAGGCAGGAAACCCTATACCGTTCCAGACAAATGGCTATACAACATCTTCTTAAAGACTTCCAGTGTTGGGGCATTCACAACTTCTGGAGGCAAGCTGTTCCACTGATTAATTGTTCTAACTGTCAGGAAATTTCTCCTCAGTTCTAAGTTGCTTCTCTCCTTGATTAGTTTCCATCCATTGCTTCTTGTTCTACCCTCAGGTGCTTTGGAGAATAGTTTGACTCCCTCTTCTTTGTGGCAGCCCCTGAGATATTGGAACACTGCTATCATGTCTCCCCTAGTCCTTCTTTCTCTTAAGCTAAACATACCCAGTTCCAGCAACCATTCTTCATATGTTTTAGCCTCCAGTCCCTTAATCATCTTTGTTGCTCTTCTCTGACCTTTTTCTAGAGTCTCCACAACTTTTTTACATTGTGATGACCAAAACTGAATGCAGTATTCCAAGTGTGGCCTTACCAAGGCATTATAAAGTGGTAATAACACTTCAATTGATCTTGATTCTATCTCTCTGTTTATATAGCCTAGAACTGTGTTGGCTTCTTTGGCAGCTATTGCACACCGCTGGCTCATATTTAAATGGTTGTTCACCAGGACTCCAAGATCCCTCTCACCGTTACTACTATTGAGCAAGGTATCACCTATACTGTAACTGTACATTTCGTTTTTCTTGCCTAAATGTAGAACCTTACTCTTTTCACCATTGAATTTCATTTTATTAGATAGTGCCCAATGTTCACGTTTGTCAAGATCCTTCTGTATCTTAAGTCTATCTTCTGGAGTGTTGGCTATTCCTGCCATCTTGGTGTCATCTGCAAATTTGATGAGTTCCCCATTTATTCCTTCATCCAAATAATTGATGAAGATGTTGAAGAGTACTGGGCCTAAAACAGAGCCTTGGGGTAAATACCCAGACAATGCTGGGTTATCAGCACTAGTATCCCTTAAAAAAACAAATTCCTATGTTTTATTTCCACGAAGAGTAAATTTATTTCTTTATGGATACCTTGGTCTGCCTTCCTCTGATGGCTATCAAAACAATTTAAATCCAAGTAAAATTATTAATTCAGTTCAAAAGTTTTTTTTTTACTCTGTAAAAAGGCAAAATGAAGAATGTTTTCACTCAGCTGGTAAAGGTCCAGAGTGCTAAACTCATGTTTTAGATCTGCTGCTGATATAATAGAGATAAGGCAAGGAGACTCACAGCTCTCCTTTTTTATTTCCAAGAAGATAAAGAACTGTTAATAACTCTGTTACCAAGACATTAAGACACAGTTTATTGCAGCTTATCCACCCCGAATCTCTCTCACACATTTTTGAAGTGCAAAATAGGCTTTGTCAAGATATTGTCAGTATAAACCAGCAATAAATCTCTGTGTAGTCTGCATAATAATGAAAGATAAAAAATGTTTTGGATGTTAACATCTATTCATGCAAACTAGCAAGAAACTGGAGCGCAGAAGAAGTAAATAATTAAGGTAGTATATAATAAATATTTATGATGCACACAGATATATTTAATAATAATCACAAAATCTGCATGCATATCTCTTCAACCTCCCACTCCCTTCTAATTTGTACAAAAAATACATGTAGTGATGTATGAGAATCAGTAGAAAAGCACATCAATATTAAGAATAATGTACAATCACTACTTCTTAGGAAAAAAAACTAGTAATTGAGAAAATAATTAGAAATTTGTGCAGTTCTTTTGAAATGAAAGAGCAATGTGACAATCAGTGTTGAGTTGTGTGATTGGAAATATGAAATCTTAGTTTGGCGAAGATTCAGTCTATTAACCAGACAGTAGGAAGAATAGATTTGTAGCACTTGTAGGCATGCTAAGAATAACCACTTTGAAATGAGTGGGACATAACTAACTTACCTTATTGTTTTCAGTGAATCAGTCAGACTAAAACTCATTGCATCAACCAGGTTGGATTTGATGTGAGTTTCTACTGGCATTTGTACTGTTGTGTTTCTTTTGTACACATATTAGAATGAGTTATAACATGAAATGAGAAAACATTTGTGATATTTAGTCTTGTTGAGACTCTAGAAAGAGTGCAGAAAAGAGCAACAAAGTTGATTACGGGACTGGAGGCTAAAACATATAAAGAATGCATATCTTTGCAAGAACTGGGCACGGCTAGTCTAGTGAAGAGAAGGACCAGGGGTGACATGATAGCAGTGTTCGAATATTTGAGGGGCTGCCAAAGAGAGGAGGGGTCAACCTATTTTTCAAATCACCCGAAGGACAGACAAGGAACATTGGATGAGAACTGATCAAGGAGAGATTCAACCTAGAAACAAGGAGAAATGTTCTGGCAAAACAATCAACCATGGAACAGCTTGCCTTCAGAAGTTGTAGATGCTTCATAACTGCAACCTTTCAAGAAGAGACTGGACTGCCATCCATCAGAAATGGTATAGCATCTCCTACCTGAGCATGGAGTTGAACTAAATGACCTAAAAGGTCCCTTCCAACTGTTATTCTGTAACTCTGTAATTTAAAATTCATTGCATCAACCAGCTTAGGATAGTTGGATTTGATATGAGTTTCTACTGGCACTTGCACTGTTCTGCTGTAATGAATAGCTCAGATATTTTCATTATATTTTATCTTGTACACATATTAAAATAAGTTATAACATGAAATGAGAACTTTTGTCTTATTTAGTCCTATTAAAATCATACTTTATGGACTGTTAATGTGGAACATAACTTTCTTCACAATTGGATGTATTAAAAAAGATTGTTGCTAGCTTTTCTAGCAGCTTCATGAAGAGGCAGCAGATCACTTTTGAAGTCCAGTTCTCAAAGGCATCCTGATTGCTTCCCTATGTCATTTTTCAAGATTTTCCCAACCTTGAACTTAAATTCTGGGACAAGGAAGAATGGCAATCACTTAATTTTTGAAATAGATAGTATTGAGCTAGATTGTTGTATGAGGACCTAATTTAGTTGAGACCACCTGGATCAGATGAACTCTAAATTAGTATAAAGGTAAAGATAAAGTTTCCCCTCACACATACTGTATGTGCTAGTTGTTCCCAACTCTAGGGGGCAGTACTAATCTCCGTTTTAAAGCTGAAAAGCCAGTGCAGTCTGAAGTCTCCATGGTCATGTGGCTGGCATGACTAAACACCAAAGGCACACAGAACGCTGTTACCTTCCCACCAAAGGTAGTTCCTATTTTTTCTACTTGCATTTTTACATGCATTTGAACTGCTAAATTGGCAGAAGCTAGGACAAGTAATGGAAGTTCACTCCGTTACGTGGTGCTAGGGATTCGAACCGCTGAACTGCTGACCTTTCTGATTGACAAGCTCAGCGTCTTAGCCACTGAGCCACCTTGTTGTATGAGGACCTAATTTAGTTGAGACCACCTGGATCAGATCAACTCTGAATTAGTTTAGAATATGCATTTTTTTCATTTGGATTCTATATATGAGTTTAAGAATTCTAATTCCTTTCCTCTTTTGAAAATTTGACTTTGTAGATTTCTAAAAGCCTTTGAAACGATAAAACTTCATTGATTGAGACTAAATTGCCATCTGGTAAGATTTTTTTTTGGGGGGGGGGGGAAGGATTCCCCTCAAGCCTACTATTATACATTTCTTTTTGCAGTTAAGGCCAGATGCCAATCTGTTTTCATCTTGCCTTTTTCATTTCCACCCCAGGAAAAATACAGGCGTTAACCTGTTCATTGGAAGAAAAGCCCAGGTTAAATGCTTGTGTTATCTTATGTATTAAAACTTGAAAGATCATGACACCAAGTTTTTAAAGAGAAAGTTGTTCTTCAAGTTGAACTCAACCACCAGGGATTACATGAAAACAATGCTATTGTTTTTGCTTGCTTCTTTTATTTTTCAGGATTGTCAGTTGTTGCAAAAATTTTCTGCAGGAAGTCCTGATCTATGAGGAACTTGAAGCATTTCTTCAATCAAACAATAAGAACTTACTATTTTAAAAAAAAAACTTGCTACCTTGACTATCCAAAGAATTAATTTATATTTTATTTCAAAAAGGGTTAACTAGTTAATACATTGGTGGCTGCCCAGAGAGATGATTGATATAGTTCTTTCATTAGTCTTCTTTACTGTTCCTACTAGTTCATGTCTGGAATAGTGTGGGTTCTATCATTCTGGACCACTTCCGATTCACCCTAATGCTTGTTTTAATCAATTAATCATTATTAATTATTTAAACCATATTGGCTATCTTTGGGAAAGTTACTAATTTAAACTGCTGATGTTGACCTTCTAGACCACATTTTCAGGGACCTCCTGTTCTAGTGATCACCAGGAAACAATTCTAACATCACTGGAAGTTTTTAAGAAAAGACTGGACAGCCATCTATCTGAAATGATATAGGGTCTCCGATAGGAGTAGAACCCTAACCCTCCCAGCTCTTATTCTGATTGAAGGGTTTCTCCTATTTGAGATTAATCAAACACAGATATCTAGACACTAGTTTAAGGAGTAAGTCTAAGATTTGCCTTGGCACTATTATTGGTTTTGGCATAAATGACTCTAGATTGCCCCTGCCAACTTCTAGAGTCTTGAAACGTTACCCTAAGATATTTAAAACCTGGAACTTGTTCCATTTCGTTAATTTCTATTTGCCATTGGGTTTTGTGACAGCTAGGTCTTATTGAGAATAGCATTATTTTAGTTTTGGAGTAATTAACTGTAATCCCTTCCTTGTTGCAGAATCCTGCTTAGCCCCACAAACATTTCCCGAGGCTACCTTGCTGCATCATTAGCGTACAGCAGCATTTGCCAAATGTCTATCTCCAGAGTTTAGGAGGTGAAATTCCTTTTTTTGGTAAAAGCAGTAACCACTGAGTTTGTATGAATATTGAACCGTAAAGAAGCTAAACTACAGCCCTGCTGAACAGCTTGGCAGATTGGAATGTCTGCAGTAAGATAAGTAAGCTTTATTGTACTGAACTTGGATCACTTGTTTTAGAGACGAACATTCTGATTCGTGAAAGTTCCCGATTGTCAATATGTAAGGAGGAACTTACATTTTTAAAGTTTAAAAAGAGCTTTAAACCACACATTTAAATTATGGGTGAGCCAGTATAGATAATGTATTAAATTGATTATTGCATTGATGCATGGTTGATGTTGATTTATAGTCTATAACTGTGATGGCAAACCTATGGCACGCATGCCAGAAGTGGCACGCAGAGCCATTTCTCCTGGCACGCGGAGCCATCACCAGTTGCTCTTCCGGGTTCGGGCACAGCAGCCAGCTGGTCTTGATGCTCATTGGCATGCCAGAAAGCAGAAGTGGACCCTCCCGGTGCGCATGCGCAGGCCAGGAAAATGATATTTTTGTTTCCAGATTGCACATGTGTATCGGCCATTAGGTGATCTGGTTCCTGACGCGCATGCACGTGCAAAAACAAGCAACAGGGAGAGCAACGGCCGTGTGTGCCAAAAGACGCAGAGAGAAGTTCAGGGCCATTGCTTCTTAGTGGAGTAGAGCTGTGGTCAGGGCTTCCCACCCACCCTGCCTGAGCAGGCTTCTTGCATGGCCCCAGCCCTCCAGCCCATGGCTCAGCTGCAGTCCGAAGTGCCTGGCTGGTTCGGACGCCCAGAAAGGCAGTGGCAGCGGCAGTCACAAGGGGAAGGGCAGGAACAGCCGGCCGGCCCCTGCAGCTACTCCCATCCCAACCAGAAGCGGCACTGTGACAACCGCTGGGGGTGAGGAGGTGGCAACGGCAAGGATGGGTTTTCCTCCCTTCCCACCTGAGCAGGCTACTTGCACAGCTCCAGCCCACAGCTCTGATGAGGATCCACAGTCTGGAGTGCCTGGCTGGCTCGGGCACCCCAGAAGACCAGCAGCTGCAGCCACAGGGGAAAGGGCAGGAGCAACCAGGCAGCCACCGCAGCTGTTCCCATGTCAGCGAGCCAGGCCCTTGGTGGTGTCTTTATGAGGTTATTCTCCTCCCTGCCAGCAGCTCCTCCAGCATCCCGGCTGGAAGCAGCAGTGCAACAGTCGCCATTACCAGGGACGAAGGGGTGTTGATGGCAAGAACGGGTGACCGCCACCCCTTTGTCCTTCTCCAACAGCGGCTATTGTGCTTCTGCTTCCAGCTGGGATGCTGGCAGAGGAGCTGCTGGCGGGGAGGTGAGCTACCCACATAAAGATGACGCTGAGGGCCTGGCAGAATATATCCCGGCTGGAAGCGGCAGTGCTCCGGAACACGGATCCTCATCAGAGCCATGGGCTGGAGCTGTGCAAGAAGCCTGCTCAGGTGGTGGGGAGAGAGGGAAACCTGGGACCACCCATCCTCACCATCACCATCCCTTCACGCTGCTGCTTCCAGCCGGGATATATTCTGCCAGGCCGTTGGCGGCGTGGCAGTGGCGAGGATGGGTGGTCCCAGACTTTCCTCCCTGGGACCGCCTGTCCCAGGGAGGGAAGCATTGTAGGGGCATTGTAGGGGGGAAAGGATAATGCCAGGGGTTGCTCCAAAACCCAGGTCGGGACCATGGAGCCAGGGAATGGGTCTCCCAAGGGGTTGGCTGGCCAAAGCGCAGACTTTCGCAGGCTGCAATAGATACGAAATCTGTGTGCTGGGCGGGTTGATCGCCTTTTCTTTCTTTTTTTTAAAAAAAGAATTTTATTGGTTTTAAAAAAAAAATTGGGGGAAAGGGTAGGTGGATATACAAAAAAAAAAAAAAAAGAATTTGGCAGCTCCATCGTGCTAGAGGTAGGAATCTCTCCAATTCTCACAACGTTTTACAGAAAAAAAAAAAAAAAAGATAAAAGATAAGCAGAAACAGCATCTTATTATACATTGTATCAACCATGTGTTCAATCATCTCTTTTGCCACTTTCTAATATATCAACAATTAAAATGATATTCCAGATATATTTATTTTTTTGTGATCTGAGTCTTTCCATTATTGTTCAGGTGATCGCCTTTTCCTGAAGCCCCGGTGAGTAAAACAGGTGAGATGCAGTGATCCGCTCAGCTGCACTGAACAGAAGGGCTTCAAACAAAGGAATATAAGACGGAATAGAACAGGGGTGAATGGGCAGGGCCAACTAATTGTTGGAACTACTGGTTCACCAAAACCAGTCTGAACCCGTTAAATCCCACCCCTGCCTGAATAGTTGAATTGGATATCCAGGTATGAGATCCCTGCCGTACTCCAGTAAAAGTAAAAAAAAAAAAAATGTATAAACTATTAATAAAATACAATAATGAGCTGTCAAAGGTGTTGAGATTTTGAGTTTTATGATTAGCTATATTTATTTCCATGTTTAAAGTCAAATTCTTTAACTTTCCAGGTGACATCAAAAGAGAAAAGCAGATTTGCTCAGAAAGCTATTCTTTGCTGAATGTGCTTAATTAGTTGCTAATTAAAAATTCATATAAAATTAATAAAGAACAAGAAAACGCATATATAAATGTGAATATTACAAAAATAACATATTATATTAAAATAAATGCTTACAGAAATGCACACATTAGGGAAAATATATTAATGCGAAAATTAGTCGGAACATTGATAAAATGTGTTTTCATGTGCTGGATTTATTATTTTATGTTTTATTAACTAAATATATTAGGGACAGTTTGGAACTCTATGAATACACATTTTCCAACCATTTTAAAAATTAATATAATGGTATTTGTACAAACCCACAACACTGATATAAAATAGATTTAAACTTATCTGCTCAACCCTAGAGATATTTCTTGAAAATTAAGTTCCATTATTAATGGAAGAGGCATAATCATGGCTATTGAAAATGGAATATTGTTTGGAACAATACTGTTTGGAACATAATGTTCCTTGGTTTATTGTTTAGCTCTACTAAATAAACATGAAATTATGATCACTGGAGTCTACATGTTAAATTTTGGTGAATATTCAGAGGCTAGTATGATATAAAGTTAAGCCAAATGGATCCGCTTTAGACCTTTCTGAGAGGAAGTAAAGCTTCTTTTAAAATAGCCAGAACGAAAACAAAACTGTTTTGGGCACAAGTCAACATTTCGGGGACTTGCAAAAGAATATGTAGCATTTCTATGTACTTGTATCCGTGGTGGGATTCAAAAAATTTTTACGACTGGTTCTGTGGGCATGACTTGATGGGCATGGCAGGGGAAGGATACCATAAAATCTCCATTCCCTCCCCACTCCAGGGAAAGGTTACTACAAAATCCCCATTTTCTCCTGATCAGCTGGGACTTGGGAAGCAAAGAGTAGATGGGGCTGGCCAGTGAGTGGTGGTATTTACTGGTTTTCCGAACTACTCAAAATTACCGCTACTGGTTCTTCAGAACTGGTCAGAGCCTGCTGAATACCACCCCTGACTTGTAATGTGTTTGTGGTGTGTGACAGAGAAGGGGGGGGGGGAGGAGAATGAGGGAAAGTTGTAGTTTTCAATGTTTTTGCAATATGAAGATTCAATGCTAATAGTTCAATCTTACAATTCTAAAAAGATTGTTCGGTTAACATTGGTTCCAGATGACTATAAAATCCATTCTTATGGTTTGTTTGGCAATAATCTCAATGTGGCTTGCCACTGCCTTCTTCTAGGAACTCTTATTTATGGTCATAAATTATCTTGGTGGCTTCCCATCCAAGTAGTAGTCGTAGTAGTAATAGCAATAGTTTATAAGTCTACTTATAAGTAGTGTATAAGTCTAATTAGACTTCTAAGTTTATATGGCTACTTAGTAGTAATTGCAGTATTTATAAGTCTACATTATTGACTGATTAGATGATGTGTATAGGAAGAAAAAAACCAAGATACAATATTTAAAAACATAAAGATAAAAGAAAGGTAAAATAGCCAAATCAAAAAGGATGAAATAAAAAAAAATACATTGCACTGTAATTTGTTAATATAAACAATATTCATCACTTCTATGACACAGTGCAATATGACAAATTCTGGTTACCTTATCCAGGCCTAGGATAGGTATAGGTGGATATAAAGGAAGACTGACAGACTGACAGCCAGACAAACAGATAGGTATTCATGTAAAAATTCAATAAGTAATAATGATATAGAATAATATCAGTTTAAATATTTCACCAGAGCATTCTATAATTCTGAAATCTCATCTCAAAAATAAATTTAATAGCGTTCCAGTATATATGTTTGTTTATTGATTAATCTTGAATAAACACTTTTAAAATTTGTAACATGAATTATATTTTTACTAAACAAAAATTCTCGTTGAACTGATTGTTAATAGACACCTCTTCAATGTGTAACTTTTTCAGCAGGTACGGTATAAAAATGTTGTGAAATGCTTTTTGCTGATTTTTAAAAGAATCCTTTTTGTTATGTATAAATTTAAGTTAATATAGGCAATGTTAAAATAATTCTTTTGATTTTTTTAAAAAAAATAAATAAATCATAGTCCTTTGTGGCTTAAGGCTATTGTGAATCTGAAAAGTTATAGAACTCATTTGTGACTTTTTGATTACTATGGAAATGGAAAAATATTCCTGAAGGGCACAATCTTACCAGAACTATGCATCTAATCATATTGATTTTATTGTACATAATTAACATTATAATATAAAGAAATTAACATTGTATTATAATATGAAAGGGTTATAGTGCCTTCTAGTCAGTCTTGATTCGTGACAACCATCTGGATAAGTCCTTTTCTAAGCGAGATTGTGGCCTGCTATAAGAGAAAGTAAATGATCTAAAATCACCCAGTTGGTTTAAGACTGGATTAAAACTTATTTCTAACCTGGACATTTTTAACCTCTTAGACCAGGGATGTCAAATCAAGGCCTGCGGGCCAGGTTTGGCCCATGGGGTGCTTAGATCCAGCCCATGGGGTTGGCCTGGAAATGGCAATTGACTGGCCTGTAGTGCCTCTGCTAGGAAATATGGGGCAAGGGTGGGTTCCAGATTCTTTTACTGCCGGTTGGCTCAGGGACATGCTTCAGGCACAGGAACCCTTGATGTGCACTATGCACATGTGCAGTAGCGAAAAAATTACTTCTGTGCATGCGCAGAAGCAAAAAACAAGTTGGTGCCGCCTACGCCACCGCCGATAGAACCAGTTCTGGGGCGTGGGCATCTAGGTTAATACCTACTCAGCCAAACTGGTCCAAACTGGTAGGAACCCACCTCTGGAAAGGTGTGTGTGTGTGTGTGTGTGTGTGTGTGTGTGTGTGTGGTCCCCAAGCCCCATTTCCAGCCTGAACAGCCTCCTGCAGCACTGTCAGCCAAAACATGCCTCCCACACCCCATTTTGGCTTGCAGGGTGCTGCAGGGAGGCACCCATCCCATCTGCCATGCATCTTGTCTCCCCCCACCCTCCCCAGCCGGCCCACAGAGGTCAACTGCAATGCTGATCCGACCCTTAAAGAAATCCAGTTTGACACCCGTGACGTAGGCCAAACTGGCTCTAAAGGGCATTTCATTTTAGTATGTATTATATCTGAGCACCTCTGTTAGCAAATCCAGTATGTCTCTATCGGCAACCGTTATGCTGTTCTGGTAGACCAGTGGTTCCCAACATGGGGGCCATGCCCACAGGGGAGCAATTTTATTTTTAATGGGGGCAATTCGAAAATGAACTATTAACTGAATTTTTGAAAGTCTGCAACTGCCAGCCGATCAGATGTGTTCCCATTAAGGATCATGGGACTGGCAAAGACTCAGTCTCTCTCTCTCTCTCTCTCTCTCTCTCTCTCTCTCTCTCTCTCTCTCTCTCTCTCTCTCTCTCCCTCCCTCCCTCCCTCCCTCCCTCCCTCCCTCCCTCTCTCTCTCTCTCTCTCTCTCTCTCTCTCTCCTGAGGGTTTTTGCTGCTGGGTGGTTGCAAGGAAAGTTGCTCTGTGACGAGACTTGAGAATGAAACAGACTAAATTGGAGCCTAATATAAAATCTCTCTGCAGCAGGCATCAAGCCCAAGGATCTCACCAACTCACTAAAGCTGCAATCCTACAACATTTTTCCCAGGAGTAAGCCACATTGAACACCCTGGTACTTACTTCTGAGCATACAAACATAAGTTTGCGTTGTAAATATGATCTTGAGGTGAGCTCAAATTGTATTTTGAATTTGTTAGGTATCTCTATTTTATCATGCATAGTAATTAATATGATCAAAGTATTACAGGAAAAGCTTTCCTTAAAATTATTTTATATTTATGCATTTCAGTTCTCTATTATTTATTTTATTTATTTATTATTCGTATTTATAGACCGCCCCTTCTCCCGAAAGGGACTCGGGGCGGTGTACAGTCACTAAAATGCGTTATAAAATACATACATAAAACAGTTAAATAATTAAATACGTAGGTGGAGGAGGTTGCAAGACTGTATATAGAATAATAAATATAGTACATTAAAAGCTTATTAAAACCCCAAACCCAATTAAAATGAATAAATCCCTGGGAGGTAAAACTAAGAAAGTGCCAGGCCAGCTGATTGAAATAGGTGAGTCTTTAACTTTTGACGGAAGGAACGGAGGTCAGTGGTGGTTCGAATGTCGGGGGGGAGGTCATTCCAGAGGGTTGGGCCCATCACAGAGAAGGATCTACTCCTAGGTGTCGCCCGCTGGCATTGCCTAGCAGACGGCACCAGGAGGAGCCCCTCTCTGTGTGAGCGGATAGGTCGCAGGGACGTGTGTGGTAGGATGCGATCCTGCAGATACCTAGGTCCTATGCCATGGAGCGCTTTAAAGATATTATATGTTTTGAAACTTCATTTGCTGTTTTTTTTTTTCATATCCCTTCATACTATTATTTTTTTCAGTTCCTCAGTACTTCTACTGTCTTTCGTTCTTTGATTTTTCTCTTTTGTGGATGCCATGTTCTTTGGAACCTTGTTTAAACCAAGTTAATGACCTTTTAGGTTTCCTCCATGTGAGTAGGAGTTCACTTTTTCAATATTAAGAATTATCTGTCATGGGGAGGGGGGGCATCAAGATTTTAGAGTTGCTTCGGCGGGGCATGGCCAAAAAAATGTTGGGAGCCACTGTGTTAGACTAAGGCAGTGATGGTTAACCTTTTTGTCCTTGCATACCAAAAGTACGTGCATGCATGACAGCATGTGCGTGCATGCCCACACCCATAATACAATGCACACGTGCCCCCCCACCTCTCCTGTGCATTCTTGGACAACCCCCCATGCTCCATTTTGAGCCTGGCAAGGCCTCCATGAAGTCTTCTGGGACCAAAAATTGGGCGAGGGGGGACACCCCTCCATGCTCCTCTCCCTGTGTATGCCTATGCTATTGCAGTAGTTATGTCAGTCTTGTATGCAGCTGTATTCCTCTCTAGCAATCATCTCCATTGTTCAGTGATGCATTTTCTGCCTCTCTAGGATTTACCTCTATCTGCTCCTGTGAGGCACTTCCTGTTGGATGTATATTGATGGCTTCTATTGCGTTTTGAAGAGACCCAAAAATCCGCTTGCCATCGGTGCATGCTTGGCGCAGCTCAGCTGGGGCTCACGTGCTGACAGTGAGGCCTCTGTGTGCCATCTGTGGGCATGCATGCCATAGGTTCTCCATTACAGGACTAAGGAATAAGACATGAATCTCTTTTATTGAACAATACTAAATTCAATGAGCCAAATGCGTTAATTATAATTATTTGTGGTAGTCATAATACTAGGACTTAAAAAAGAATAAGGAAATCAAGACTCTAGAAAGAGTGCAGAGAAGAGCAACAAAGATGATTAAGGGACTGGGGGCTAAAACATATGAAGAACGGTTACAGAAACTGGGTATGTCTATAATGAAAAGAAGGACTTGGGGAGACATGATAGCAGTGTTCCAATATCTCAGGGGTTGCCACAAAGAAGAGGGAGTCAAACTATTCTCCAAAGCACCTGAAGGCAGAACAAGAAGCAATGGGTGGAAACTAATCAATGAGAGAAGCAACTTAGAACTGAGGAGAAATTTCCTGACAGTTAGAACAATTAATCAGTGGAACACCTTGCTTCCAGAATTTGTGAATGCCCCAACACTAGAAGTCTTTAAGAAGATGTTGGATAGCCATTTGTCTGGAACGGTACAGGGTTTCCTGCCTAGGCAGGGGGTTGAACTAGAAGACCTCCACGGTCCCTTCCAACTCTGCTATTGTATTGTATTGTAAGAATCCTAATCATTCCCTAAGAAGATATAAATTCATTTTGCAGTTTCTACCTTTTATCAGGATATTGCATAGACTATGTCTGATTACTAAAGTCCAAGCAGTTTAGTGGATTAACATGAGAGCTGGACAGAACTTCAAAAACAAATAACTCTGCAACACCCATTACTCTCTTCCATTATCAGCAGGCAAGATGTTTGAGTGACAGCATCCGTTTCACTAGAAGTCTAGTGCGAAGTCTTGACAGCTTTTCCAACACAAGACATTAATATAGCCTGAAACTATTTTGAGACAATATGAAAACAGAGGCTTTATTTGATTTGCTACTGTATTGAACAGCTCTTCTGTGAAATGTATGAAATTGACACCGTGCTGCCACACATCATTTGTCTCTAGTTATCCATAATTATATGAACTTTTGTTTTCTCATGTACTCAGAAAAAGGCAGAAGATAGAAAAATGTATGTAGTAATAAGTACAGCACAGATTTATGGCCAATGTTTAATGTATTCTAATGCTGAATACTTGGAGTGGAAACAAAGTTATTCCTGAAATGATTGTTGTAGAATTTGCCTTTGGAGGAAAAGTCTGAAGAAACAAATCTAGAAGCCTTATTTTCATATTTTCCCAGAATTTTTTTTAACTTAATTGTAGAACAAATTCAAGAATTAACAAGCAGAAGCCTAAACTGCTGATGTTACTGAAACAGTAGTGAGATTCATTTTTTTTTACTTCCGGTTCTGTGGGCATGACATGGCTTAGTGGGTGTGGCTTGGTGGGCATGGCAGGGGAAGAATACTGCAAAATCCCCATTTCCACCCCACTCCAGGGAAAATCTTCATTTCTACTGCACTCCAGGGGAAGGATACTGTAAAATCCCCATTCCCTCCTCACCTCACTAACCTGCTTTCCAGCTCCATTCTCCTGTGCAGGGCAACAGAAGAGGACCCAGCTGAACAACTGGGACTTGGGAGGCAGAGAATGGATAGGGGCGGAGCCAGCCAGAGGTGGTATGACCCAGTTCTCCGAACTACTCAAAATTTCCGCTACTGGTTCGCCAGAACCGGTCAGAACTGGCTGAATACCACCTTTGCTAAAGGATGAGCAGATCATGATAAGGATTAACACCAGAATTGTTGAAATTCAGGCAGCAGACAAGTTTAATAAATAATAATGATAAAATGAGTCCACATTAAAGGGGAAAATTGTAATTAAAATATCTGTTGTCAGGCTCTTGAGTTTGTCCAGAACAGAAAATTGACTGTAAAAAAAGAATAGAGCATACTTTATTGAGCATATCATTTTAACAAATTATTTGAAACTGAATTGTAGACATCTTAAGGGAACTACGCGGCTTAGTTTAGAAGAACATCTGACGGCCGTGACCAGGGGGGCCTTTTACCAGGTTCACCTGGTACGTCAGTTGCGCTCCTTCCTGGATCAGGATGCTCTGTGCACAGTCACTCATGCCCTCGTCCTTTCTCGCCTGGACTACTGCAACGCTATCTACATGGGGCTGCCCTTGAAGAGCACCCGGAGGCTTCAGCTGGTCCAGAATGCTCCCATGTTATACCCCTTTTAGGCGGCCTGCACTGGTTACCGGTTGTCTTCCAGGTGCGATTCAAGGTACTAATTATGACCTTTAAAGCGCTCCATGGCTTAGGCCCAGGGTACCTGCGAGACCACCTACTGCCACCAACAGCCTCCCACTGTCCAGTACGATCCCACAGAGTTGGCCTCCTCAGGGTGCCGTCGGCCAGACAGTGTCGGCTGGTGACCCCCAGGGGGAGAGCCTTCTCTGTGGGAGCGCCTTCCCTCTGGAATGAGCATCTCCCGGAGCTTCGCATAATCCCTGACCTCCGGTTCTTCCGACGCGCCCTAAAAAGTTGGCTTTTCCAGCAAGCCGGCCTGGCCTGTTAATTTTATTTAATTTTTAAAATGTGAGTGTTATATAAATTGGATTTGTTTTTTGGACTGTTTCTAATTTCCTTTTAACTTTTGTACTATGTGTTTTTTAATGCTGTACGCCGCCCTGAGTCCTTGGGAGAAGGGCAGCATATAAATCTAATAAATCCAATCCAATCCAACTGAGGTGTCACAGCAGGACTTATCTAGATATTTAGACTAAAACAGCAGATTCAACTTTTGGCAAGTATCTATGGCACTTGTCTTCCTCTAAGTTACTCTGGGCATGTCTTATGATATTTCATGTCCCAGAACACACCAAAAACTGAATGTTAGCTTTGGTGTGAGCTGATCCAAGGTCACATTCACATATATAATTCCAACCAATGGCTAAGGCCTCAGTTGTACATTGTACCGGAGCTTTTGCATCATTAGTGAGAGTGGGGAAATAGAAAACTCATACCCACTTTCAGCAAGGTAGAATTTGATAGAAGGAAAAGAAAAAAAAAGAAAAAAAATTAAATTGAGTTCAGAGCTTTTAAGAACTAGACATACTTTTCAATCATTTTTGAGGGCAACATAGCAGCATAAGCCTTCCTTTTTGCATATAGACGTATTAGATGTTTAACATTTTGAATAAGGATCCTATTATTTTAACCTCTGGGGCAATGTCCTGTTCATACTTTAGGGTGCCATAAACCAATATAGGATAATGACATCCTCTAGTTATTGCCTCCTTTTATGTAATCTTTGACATAATCTAACATTTCCTTGTGGAAAACCTTGTCTGCCCTCCACAAAGTGGAATTCCCTTAGGGAGCTTTTAAATTACACCTCATTTTTCTAGCTTCAGAGACTCACGCCTACCGTTTGTAATATTCAACCTCATTAATCTACTTTAATTAAAAATAAGGCTGCAGTCTCATCCCTGCCTTTGCTCAATAAGAACAAGTGAGGAGTTTACACCAATGAGGAGTTTGCCTTTCAGCTGCCAATCCAACTTTGAATACTCATTCGTTTTCTTCTACTAGCTCATTTTTTTGTGGTATGCATCCTAATTGGAGAAATGAAGGGCACTTTCTAGCTTCTTGATAACTTCTATTAGCTAAAATACTTTTTGTTTTGCTTTGCTTTTGCTTTTTTATCCCATATTTAACTACCTAATAATTGTTTCCATATTATTTAACACTTTAAAAGCAGCAATAAAGTGCTTCTAACATACCATTATTAGCTGTAAACATAGGAGATTCAAGTCACCCAAAATAACCCATCTCCCATGAAAGTAGGAGAAGATTATACATTTTAGCTTCACATATCACCAACCTACTCATCAACGATTGGCCAAACTACAGAAACACATTTTTCCCCCAATAAGAGATTTGGACTTAAGAACATAAGCATTTCACATATTCTCCTTCCTCTTCCTCTCTGTCAGTCACTTTCTCTTCCATTTTACTGTTCAATGTTCAGAGCCACTTAGCCAATCACATGAAACATGCAATTGGGGTGTGTCTGACCCACATTTATGCGGACTAGATTTAGTAAAAGTAAATTGCACTGATGGACGTGGTGGCTCAGTGGCTAAGGCTCAGTGACAGAGCTTGTTGATCAGAAAGGTCAACAATTCCTCGGTTTGAATCCCTAGCACCGTGTAACAAAGTCCCGTTACTTGTTTCGGCTTCTGCCAACTAACTGTTCGAAACATAAACATGCAAGTAGAAAAATGGGGACCACCTTTGGTGGGAAGGTAACAGCGTTCCATGCACTTCACGGAGACGTCTTCAGACAGTGCTGGCTCTCTGGCTTTGAAACAGAGATGAGCACTGCCCTCTAGAGTCAGGAACAACTAGCACATATATGCGAGGCGAATCTTTACCTTTACCTTTTTAAATTGCACTGACTCCAATGGATTTTAATCCCCATCTAGAGGTATAAAAGGTTCTCAATATCACCTGTTTTCAGAAAGATTTTCAATGGATTTATCAAACTTTTGCAAGAATATTCCAGTTGTTTATTTATAGAAATCTTATGGAGCTTATTTATGGAAAGTTCCTGGAATCTTTTATGTTGACCAAAGAGTATAGCTCAACTCTGTTTGAAAATTTGAGAGAGTGGGGAGAGGGGGAGGGAGGGAGAGAGAGAGGGAGAGAGAGGATGAGAACTTTTGCTGGAGACTAGTACAGATCTATTACAAGCTATTGTAATAGATGCTATTATACATCTTGGCACTAATGATCTATCCCAGAAAGATGTACTTTCTGTGCAGAATGATTTCCAGAACTTGGGGTATGAACTTAATAGTATAGGTTGTAGGCTTATCTTTTCAGAGGTTTTACCTGTATATAAGGAACAAAAAGGGAAGGGCCAGCGTGTAGCAGAGTTTAATGTTTGGCTAAAGGAGTGGTGTAAAAGGGAAGGCTTTGGTTTTATTAGTCATGAAGCCTGTAGCTGGTCCAATGAAAAACTGTACAAAAGAGATGGGTTGCACCCATCCAAGAAAGGAACTGAGTTACTTGGCATTAAATTCACAGATTTTCTTGATAAACATTTAAACTGAAGAGCGGGGACAGAGAATTAATAGATACAGAACATCTCTGTCCCCAGCAAACTAAAATTCATAGGGTTATAAATGCATGTAACATAGATGTGTGTGTGGGTAAGATTATCACTCCTGCTGTCAAGCAAAACCAAGCATGTAATAGTGATTGTCATACCATGTGCATGAATCACACAAGTGGCAAGAAAATAGGGGCAGTCAGGCATAATACAGGTTATGTAGACAGTAAACACAAGGTCAATCAAAATGGACTCAAATGTCTATATACCAATGCACAGAGTATGAGGAATAAACAGGGAGAATTAGAAATTCAAGTAAAAGAGGGCAGATATGATATTATTGCCATTACAGAAACTTGGTGGGATGAAACTGACAAATGGAACATACAGCTAGAAGGATTTAAATTATTTAAAAGAAATAGACCAAATAAAAGAGGAGGTGGAGTTGCACTATATATAAGAAATAACTATGTCTCTACAGAAATAGAGCACAACAATAATGAGAACTATCTTGAATGCATTTGGGTCAATATTAAAGGTTGTGGGGGAAATGACATTGCCATAGGTCTATACTACAGGCCACCCAACCAAGCAGAGGAAGAAGATGAACTTTTTGCTAGTCAGCTAACTAAGGTATGTAGGAAGCACACCACAATAGTAATGGGAGATTTTAACTACCCTGACATCAACTGGGAAACAAACTCTGCACCAAGTGGAAGATCCAACAGGTTCCTAACAAACCTAGCAGACAACTTTGTTTTCCAAAAAGTAGAGAAGGAAACAAGGGGATCAGCCATACTGGACTTAATTCTCACTAACAGAGAGGAAATGATAGAAGGTGTTGAAGCCATAGGAACCCTGGGGGCAAGTGACCATGCAATATTGGAATTCAACATTATCCAAACACAAGTAGTAGAACAAAGTCAAACTAGAGTCTTGGACTTTAAGAAAGCTAATTTCAATAAACTTAGAGAGAGCTTGGGAAAAATTCCATGGATGAGAATCCTCGAGGGGAAAACAACTCAAGAAGCTTGGGAAATTTTGAAAAATGAGATTAGAAAAGCCCAGTCTAACACAATACCAATGAAGAAGAAAAACAACAGCTCCCAAAAGAAACCAGCATGGCTGCATAAACAACTATCTGACAAACTGAAAGACAAAAAAAGTAAGTATAAAAAGTGGAAGGAGGGGGACATAACTAAGGCAGAATATCAGCAAATAGCCCGAGCCTGTAAAGATGAAGTGAGGAAAGCTAAGGCTCACAATGAAGAAAGGCTTGCCACAAAAGTAAAAATTAACAAAAAAAGCTTCTTCCAACATGTTAAAAACAAGAAAAAAGTTAAGGAAACAATTGGTCCATTGCTAGGAGAAAGTGGCAAGAAGGTGACAAGCAACAGGGAGAAAGCAGAACTATTTAACTCATGTTTTGCATCTGTCTTTACACAAAGGGATAAAACAGTCCAACCTATCAAAAGCAGCACCACAAAATTAGGAACACAAATTGAAATAGGGAAGAAAATGGTAAGTGAGCACCTGTCTACCCTAGATGAGTTCAAATCACCAGGACCGGATGGATTACACCCCAGAGTTCTGAAGGAACTAGCAGACGAGATCTCAGAACCACTGAATTATATCTTTCAGAGATCCTGGAACACCGGGGAACTACCAGAGGACTGGAAAAGAGCTGATGTGGTTCCCATCTTCAAAAAAGGGAAAAAATTAGATCCAGGAAACTACAGACCTATCAGCCTAACCTCAATACCAGGAAAGATTCTGGAAAAAATAATCAAGCAACGAATTTGCGAACACCTAGAAGCAAACAAAGTAATAGCCAAAAGCCAACATGGATTTGTCAAAAACAGATCATGCCAGACTAATCTTATTGCATTCTTTGATAATGTGACAAAATTAGTGGACCAGAGGAATGCCGTTGATATAGTTTACTTGGACTTCAGTAAGGCTTTTGATAAGGTAGACCATAACCTACTACTAGATAAAGTAGAAGAATGTGGGTTAGACAGCATCACCACCAGATGGATTGGTAACTGGCTGACCAACCGCACTCAACGTGTAGTTCTCAATGGAACTGCATCTACATGGAGGGAAGTATGCAGTGGAGTACCCCAAGGCTCTGTTTTAGGCCCAGTACTCTTCAACATCTTCATCAATGATTTGGATGAGGGAATAAATGGGGAACTCATCAAATTTGCAGATGATACCAAGCTGGCAGGAATAGCCAACACTCCAGAAGATAGGCTTAAGATACAGAAGGATCTTGACAAACTTGAACATTGGGCACTATCTAATAAAATGAAATTCAATGGTGAAAAGAGTAAGGTTCTACATTTAGGCAACAAAAACGGAATGCACAGGTACAGTATAGGTGATACCATACTCAGTAGTAGTAACTGTGAAAGGGATCTTGGAGTCCTAGTGGACAACCATTTAAATATGAGCCAGCAGTGTGCAGCAGCTGCCAAAAAAGCCAACACAGTTCTAGGCTGCATCAACAGAGGGATAGAATCAAGATCACGTGAAGTGTTAATACCACTTTATAATGCCTTGGTAAGGCCACACTTGGAATACTGCATTCAGTTCTGGTCGCCACGATGTAAAAAAGATGTGGAGACTCTAGAAAGAGTGCAGAGAAGAGCAACAAAGATGATTAGGGGACTGGAGACTAAAACATATGAAGAACGGTTGCAGGAACTGGGTATGTTTAGCTTAAGAGAAAGAAGGACTAGGGGAGACATGATAGCATTATTCCAATATCTCAGAGGTTGCCACAAAGAAGAGGGAGTCAAACTATTCTCCAAAGCACCTGAGGGTAGAACAAGAAGCAATGGGTGGAAACTAATCAAGGAGAGAAGCAATTTAGAACTGAGGAGGAATTTCCTGACAGTGAGAACAATTAATCAGTGGAACAGCTTGCCTCCAGAAGTTGTGAATGCCCCAACACTGGAAGTCTTTAAGAAGATGTTGGATAGCTATTTGTCTGAAACGGTATAGGGTTTCCTGCCTAGGCAGGGGGTTAGACCAGAAGACCTCCAAGGTCCCTTCCAACTCTACTATTGTATTGTATTATTGTAAGCTATTTAGCTCTCATCAGTTAGCCTTGGGCTATTTTACATGTTAGGCAGTTATAATAACCTCAAAGCCACAAGCTCTCCTCCCTTATCAGCTGAGCCAGGGGAATGATTAGATGGTTTGTCAAGGCACCTGGTATGCCCCAAATATGGGAGGGAGTATACTGCCCAAGTTCAAATCCCAGTAAGGATGGAACCTAGTGCCATTTGGCTTCTGCCTGCCCTCCAACCTATTGTGGAGAGAAGGGGAAATCTGCAAACAAGGCTATGAGGATAACAAGGGAGGCGTTGCTGAAATGGGAAATCACTCCCCTCTTGTTCCTTGGTGGAAAACTATTTCGGTTTATAGCAGTGTATTTTCTCCCCAGAGCAACTGATATTCCCATTTCTCAGTAAGTTCTGGAGTTCGAGAGAAAGCAGAAATATATCCTCATTTCACCTAAAAATGTACTCTACAAGGTCTTGTTTCATATGCTATTATTGAAATATATGCATAGTGAGATGCCACATGCAAAGTTTGCATTTTTTTTAATTATAAAGATTTTAAAGCACTACAATTTATTGTATTGGCCACAATTATAAGGATGAACAGTTTCAGATTAATTTAAGGCTCCTTTTAATCCTTATTATTTAGTTGGCTTCTGTCAACCTCTGAGTGGATTCTAATATTATTTCTTAAAATGCTAAACTGTCATATTGTATGTTTATATTGTCACAATTTAAGGTGGTTATAAAAATAATAGCTTTATAGATATTGAATAATTTTCCTTGCCCTCCCTCCCTTTCTTCCTTTCTTTTTTTCCGTTTTTGAAGGAGCTTCAAAGTAAATAATATAAATACGTGCAAAATAAATTAAATCACTATTTACCAGTAAACATTTTTGCAAGTTTCTTTTCTTTCTTCTTTTAGTAATTGCCTGCCCGTGTTTATTATTAAATTCTACGTTTTTGCAATCTAGTGTTTTGAATAGAATAGAATAGAATAGAATAGAATAGAATAGAATAGAATAGAATACTTTATTAGCCAAGTGTGATTGGACACACAATAAATTTGTCTTTGGTGCATATGCTCTCAGTGTACATAAAGAAAAATAAAATAGAATACATTTATCAAGAATCATAAGATACAACACTTTCATCGCAATTCTATCACCTTTAGATTTTAATGTCCGCCCCTCTGTTGAAATATAAAATACTGCCAATGTAAATTCTTTCTTCCCTTTTTAAAATGCAATATTACACATAATCTGAATTACATGAGCCTATTATACATAACAGTAAGGTATATCTGCATCATATGAACATCAATTTGTAGGTATATGTGTCCATGGGTTTAAAATATGTATTGACATTACTTGTGCTAAACCAAGATCTTCATTTCATGCTTTACTGGGTTGAAAGGTGTTTATGGCCTTTCTTCTTATCTCTGAAGAACATGTTGAGACTTTCTGTCACTTACCTGCCTTCAAGGGCTTATGCACTGGGCAACATGTGTAAGTTTTCTACAAAGGTTAAAGTACCTTTGTTTCATGCCACCAGAGAGCACTGTTGCATTGTTAGGCTTAATGGATGTGTTTTCTTGCAGACATTTGCCACAGAGCTAAGTAGGGAAATAAGGCTGTGCTAAATATTCCTTCTTTCAGATCATATGACAAATGTCACTGATGCAGAAAGCATAATAAATCAACCAGTCTTTTTCCCCCCTACCTGTTTGGTGTGTTTGGAGCTTGACATTCCTTTGACATTTCTCCCCTTTCTAAACAAATTAGTTCAGATTTCTGAAGGTTGCAATTACCAGCTCCATTTCTTAACCATATTTTCATGAATATGGCTTGTTTTGCCGGTTCAATGGAATGTCTGGAGGCTATTATGATCCCCAGGTAAATCAAGCAATCTTTGTATCTCCATGTTTCCAGTGGAAGTTCCTAGAGATTGGAATTGCCAATGAGAAGATTGGTGTAGAGATTAGAAGGTGTCCTGTATTCTCTGTATCCAGATCCTGATGATGAAACTTAAATACTTTGGCCACCTAATGATAAGAAAGGACTCACTGGAGAACAGCCTAATGCTTGGAAAGATTGAGGGCAAGAGGAGAAGGGGATGACAGAGAATGAGGTGACTCAATGGAGTGGCCGAAGCAGTAGGCGTGAGCTTAAATGGACCCTGGGGGATAGTAGAGGACAGGAAGGCCTGGAGGAATGTCGTCCATGGGGTCGCAATGGGTCGGACACGACTTCGCAATTAACAACAACAATTCTGTGAAATTTCCCATTGCCATTGAACTCTGTCACAAGAAGATAACACATCTGGTAGCCCTTTAAAAATAATGTAAAATTAATATGTTTTAATGAATACAGAATAATTGTATTGTGAATGTTTCTTCCTCACTAAGAAAGGATGAAAATCGTTTGCATCCTCTCTCTCTCTCTCTCTCTCTCTCTCTCTCTCTCTCTCTCTCTCTCTCTCTCACACACACACACACACACACACACACACACACAAACACACACACACACACTTATATTGTATCCTTAAACTGTGTTAATAGAAACTGTGCCGCAAACTATTGTTTCCCAAATCATTCTTTCTTAATCATTAACTACTTTGTATCATTTCCTCATTTCCTTCCTCTGAAGATGAAAACCTGGGGGTCCCCATAGAGTTGCACTATGACAGCATTATGTAAAATCCATTCTGCTTTTAACATCTGGCCTCCTGTGGTTTGTTCAATTCTTATTGATATAATTGAATGACTTAAAAAGAGGTTGGCTTTAAAATAACGTAGATTATCAGCCGTGAGCTCTTATGGCCTCTTTTTCTTCTGTCTATGATTATGATACCCCTTTATCTCACTATCTCCAGGCTGAATATCTCCCATTCCCTTTAGTAATTATTGGCTCATTCCATTATAGGTCCCAACTTAGTGCCATTATTGTACTCTGTGGGTTTGATAAGCTTGCATTATAATGACTTCTTTGCCTTTCCAAAGAATCTTTTCCAATGCTGTGGAGTAGGATTGACATGAAGACTTCCTCCACATCACTCATGGAAATCAAACATTAATGAGAATTTTAATAAGTTCGATCATATTTCAAGCTCAAACTATTTGGAGCTGACTATTTTAATCAAACTGCCTTCCATAGTTTGCAGAACCATGGGGTACTTTGATGAAGGTATTCAAATTGCTTCTATTCAAAAGTAGATCATTGGGGTGTACAAGAAGGAAAACCATGCATACCATTATATGTGTGTGTGTGTGTGTGTGTGTGTGTGTGTGTGTGTGTGTTGTATTTGTACTGATAAATAAATAAAGGGAGACTAGTATAGATCTATTTCGAGCTAATTAGCTCTCATCAGCTAGCCATACTCTTACTGGGATTTGAACCTGTGCTGTTATATATCTCAGGCAGGAGCCTTATATAACATAACAGCTATATAACATATATAATAGATATATAACAGCACAGGTTCAAATCCCAGTAAGGGTATGGCTAGCTGATGAGAGCTAATTAGCTCGAAATAGATCTATACTAGTCTCCCTTTATTTATTTATCAGTACAAATACAACACAAACATAAAAGGCAACATTAAAAATAAGAACATGGTTTTCTGCCTGCATGGTCTTCTGTGATGAAGCCGAAGGACAGAAAGAGGGAGTAGTGACCTTCCTCCCTTTATTTAGGCATACCAGGGGTTGTAACACAAATATATATATATATATATATATATATACATACATACATACATACATACATACATACATACATATATATATATATATATATATCCTATATATATATTGGATTCCAATCCATACATGAAGTAAACTGATGCCCACCACGGAGATGTGGCACGACCACAAACGCGAAGCCAAACAACAGTAACGCAACTCACCAGTTCAAATCCCTCTGCAACTCAGACTAACACAAGCACAACCAAGCCCCCACCCATACAGAACACGCCCCCATCCAATCAGAGCACAGCCAAGCCCCCTACCAATCAGAATACACCTCCTCCTAATCAGAATGCAGCCAAGCTCCCACCCAATCAGTTCAAATCCCCACTGGCAGTTAAAAAGAGGAACCGGCCGAGACCTCACATTGCTCCTGGAAGCACCAAGCCGGAAGCACCAAGCTGAAGATGATGAATGAGACTTCATCGAAACGTCGTGAAGATACTTCCAATTCTACGCGGGAAAAAAGCCGAACAACCAAAGACATACATATATACATACATACATACATACATACATACATACATACATACATACACATACACATACACATACACACATACATACATACATACATACATACATACATGAATGTACTTTATCAAACATTAGTTCCATATGAGCCACATTAAAATAAAACAGTATTTGCACTGAACCATTGCACACTTGGTGGATTGGCATGTATACTTGTATTAAGAAATAGTTTTCAGCATTCATGACAATGGATATCAAAATTAATTCATTTGGACGAGAACTTCTGTAGTAAGTAAAACCCTGATGGCTCATTTGGGAGGAAAATGAGCCAAAGATTGTCTGAAAAACAACCTTGAAAAAGGACCTGGCAAAGTTGGCCTTGAAAGGAGAAGGTCTTGATGTATGGCATTGTCACTATATACAAATCTACCAATAGGAAGATTGAGGCATCCTTCTATCCATGAAGACATGAGCATACATTTCTCAACATTCATGTATCTACTTGTTGTATGTTGACAAGCAAATCATCTCCCAGAAATGCTTTAATTTGGATTCTTGTTCTGAACTGGGAAGATTTGATGTTTTTAATAGATCTTTTCAATTCTAATTGTCTATTAAAAATACATTGTTTTTGTCAACCCTGCAAGGTAATGAAGGCTTCTAGTCAGGACTACTCTTATTGTAGCAGCGATGGCACTGGAACATTGAAGTCTGAATGTGCTCCAAAATTTGTCTTCCTGGGAAGTAGGGAAGGCCTTATCTGAGCTGTTTTCTCAATTTATTTTCTTGGCCCAGACTCAAACCTCACTTATCTGCTTGTTGCCTTGGTAGCAGTTCTTCCTCCTTTTCTCCAAGGCAATTCCCTATGCCCTTTACACTGGTGGACAATGAAGTCATTGGCATCGCACTGTGCTTTATGCCATCTTCTCCACTCCGACATAAAACCGGGAGATGTTGAGAGATGCAAAACTGCCTCTGTACTTGATCATTCTTTCACTGCGTATTTCATCTTGCCTGTCCCAAAATGCAGGACATGTTTGCTTAACAGCAATTGATGTTACCATTCATCCATTTATTCTCCATATGATAATTAATGTCAGTGACGTGCGGTGACATTTATGACTGGTGAGGCTGGTGACGTCATCAAACCACGTGGTTGCTCCGATCGCAGGGGCGCAGCCCTAACGGAGAAGTTTCTTCAGCTCCAGCCTCAATCAGCGCAGCCGCGGTCCCCTTCATCTTGCCTCAGGAAGGAGGGGAATGGGACCATGTGTGCAGGGGAAGGGGATCGCGGCTCTGCTAATCTGAGGCTGTGCGCTGAGGAGCCGCCTGCACACATAGTCCCATTCCCCTTGCAAGGATCCCGGGCTCGCCCGATGTAAAAAATGCCTAGGTACCGTGTTTCCCCGAAAATACAACCTGTCCCGCGCTCACTGACCTAGCGTTATCCTGAAAGCGCCAAGTTACAGGAGCCGGGGGTGGGGGGAGCGCTCACGGTATACCATTGGGGAGTGCCTGCTGCCGCCGCCCGCGGCCGCCACCTGCGGCCGCCCCCGCTGCCTGCTGCCGCCTGCTGCCGCCTGCTGCCGCCTGCTGCCGCCGCCCGCCGCCGCCGCCCCGCGCCACTCTGCGCCGCCGCCCCGCTCCGCCACCGCCGCTGCCCCACTCCGCGCCGCCCCGCGCCGCCGCCGCCGCTGCCCCGCTCCACGCCGCCCCGCGCCGCCGCCGCCGCTGCCCCACTCCGCGCCGCCCCGCGCCGCCGCCGCCGCCGCTGCCCCGCTCCGCTCCGTGCATAACATCCAAACTCCAAAACTTCCAGCATCGGCCGCTCTAGGAGTGCTCTCTCTGGTGGGCCGGCTGCCGGACAGAGAGTTTTCCGGACAGAGTCTTCCAGCAGCCGGCCCACCATAGAGAGCACTCCTAGAGCGGCCGATGCTGGAAGTTTTGGAGTTTGGAAGTTATGCGCGGAGCGGGGCAGCGGCGGCGGTGGCGCGGGGCGGCACGGGGTGGCGGCGGTGGCAGCGGGCAGCGGCAGCGGGCAGCGGCAGCGGGCAGCGGCAGCGGGCAGCGGCAGCGGGCAGCGGCAGCGGGCAGCGGCAGCAGGCACTCCCCAACCTAGCGGTATAGCGAAGGCGGCAAGCAACGTGAGCGCTCCCCCCACCCCTGGCTCTTGTAACTCCTGCAGCCCCAAGTGTGCCGATCTCGCCATTTTTTACATCGGGCGAGCCCAGGATCCTTGCAAGGGGAATGGGACGTGTGCAGGAGGCTCTTCAGCTCCAGCCTCAATCAGCGCAGCCGCGATCCTCTTCCCCTGCACACGTGGTCCCATTCCCCTCCTTCCTGAGGCAAGATGAAGGGGACCGCGGCTGCTCTGATTGAGGCTGGAGCTGAGGAGCCTCCTGCACACGTCCCATTCCCCTTGCAAGGATCCTGGGCTCGCCCGATGTAAAAAATGGCGAGACCGGCACACTTGGGGCTGCTGCTGAGATGTCCAGGGAGGCTAAACCAAGCCGTGCGCCTCTCACAGCCACTTTCACGGCTTCCTGGAGTAATTCTTTTTTATTTTCATGATGAGAGTGGTGAGGCTCCGCCTCCCCTGCCTCCACTGACTGCACGTCACTGATTAATGTTATCTTTTTGGCAGGATAAAATTAAAAAAATTTTTTTTTTAAAAAAAGAGCCAGAATTTCAAGCCTAAAATGTGCAAATAATATATAGATATACAATCACACACAATCAATCAAGTGAAACTGCATGCTTGATGAAAAGGAGACAAAACAATCTTTTGAGATGTGAGAATGTGCCATTTGCATCTTCAGGGGTAGCCTTTCTCATGATATGCGGTGGTCAGAGAAAAGTCTGTTTCATCAAAGCCTTAGTAAGACCACACTGAAAGTACTGCATCCAGTTTTGGTCATCACACTATAAAAAAAAGATGTCGAGGCTCTAGAAAGAGTGCACAGAAGAGCAACCAAGATGATTAGGAGACTGGAGGCTAAGTCATACGATGAACAGTTGCAGGAACTGGGCATGGCTAGTCTAGTGAAGAGAAGGACCAAGGGAGACGTGATATCAGTGTTACAATATTTGATGGGCTGCCACAGAGAGGAGGGGGTGAAGCTATTTTCCAAAGCATCTGAAGGCCAGACAAGGAATAATGGCTGGAAAGTGAACAAGGAGAGATTCAACCTGGAAATAAGGAGAAATTTTCTCACAGTGAGAACAACCCATCAATGGAACAGTTTGCCTTCAGAAGTTATAGGAACTTCATCACTAGACGTTTTCAAGAAGCGACTAGATTGCCATCTGTCAAAAATGATGTAGGGTCTGCTTGGGCGGTGGTTGGACTACAAGGTGCCTTTCAACTCAGTTAATCTCTATCTGTATCATCCAAATCCTGTGAATCTCCCAAAGAAGATTGTCCCTTAGCAGGCTCTCTTCAGATACATGGACCAGGTAGATGGAGACAAATGTGGAAAAATGGGTGTTTAATGAGCACAAAGGGAGACACAGAAAATTATGATCCATGAGACAGTGGGAAAAAAATTAACAAGGGAGAAGTAACTTTAAGATGTTGCTTTATAAACTGATTAGCATCCAGACATTATTCTGCAGAATTTACATGGTCACCCTTTTAGCAATGCAGAATTGGCTTATTGTCATCCATCTGTACTTTGGATGACAGCTGCTGAGAAATAAAAGGTTCTCGGAATTGGAAAGATGTGACCGAGGTTTTGGGTGACACAGATATCGCTGGTATGAGAAAGTTAAGGTTCATGTGGAGTTTAAAAATCATTATGCTAAACGTGCCACATTGAGAATATGGAATAGATACAAACCCAGATAGAAAACTCTGCCTGAAAATACCTTTCTAGTTGTCATGGCTGCATCTCACCTATCCAAGCTTCATGAGCAGGCAGTGCAGACATTAACATGGGAGGGGGGAGAGAGGGAAAGAATGAAATGTGAAAAAGGAGGGGGGATGGAAGCTCAGCCGATCCATGTGAGAGGGCCAGCCCTGGTCAAGTAACTATATGCAGAGCTGGAAATCAGGCACCTATTTCCCAAACAATTGTACATAACCAGGGGATGAATGGAGAAGGAACTTTCCTTTGTGTTGTTTGCATGGGAAAACCTCAGATTCAGCTTACGCTACTTCCGTAACCATTTAAGCTTCAGTAAAGCAAAACAAATGGCCATGAGTCTTTCTTTGCTAGACGACTAACTGGAATAGTTGTCAGTAGTTGTTGGCACGAGAAGCATTTAATAAATGAGAAATAATAACCAAACATAAATGGCTAACTTATCAAATATATTTATAGGGAGGAAATGTCCGGACCAAATGTAATTTCTAATGTTGGATTTTCCCCCTTACTACAGGGGGCCCCTTTGTGGAGTATTGTGAAGCCGTTACCATAGCAACTCCACTGTGCTGTACAGTAGAAGCCATTTTACGGCAGTACAGTAGAAGTCATTTTAAGGACAATAGACTGTATCATAATAGAACATACACCCCAAGGGGTGTTAGGGGTCTTTTACCCCCGCAGTATATTTTTCCAGAGAGTAAGTCATCTGTGTACCGAGTTTGGTGGAAATTCCTCAAGGTGTTCCAGAGTTATGCTGGAACACACACACGGAAACACACACACACACACACACACACACACACAGAGCCATTATATATATATATATATATATATATATATATATATATATATATATATATATATATATATAAGGAACTAGAATTTTGTCAAGGAGAATATAAAATAAAATCAAGCAAAGAACTGATAACACAGAGATATAGATGTCAATTGTTTTATTGATAACTATTAGAAAATGTAAAAGTAGACAAACATTACTTTTAATATTGTAAGACTGAGTTTTAAATAGGCTTATGTACACGTGATGAATATGTATTTGCTAAAATGTATATGTTTGTTGAAATTTGAAAGAATCAAATAAAAGATAATGTATGATAATGTACAAAGTAGTTATAATATATAGGTAGAACAACAGGAAAATATGTAGTTGAAATTTACACTACATTGTAATATTTATAGAGAATATTTATAAAATGATATCTTGTTGGTATATGTTACCAAATAAACTGTCCAGAATGCATAAAAGAACTTATAATTTCTCTTTCAAATATTAAACGACAAGAAGAAACATTTTATCCTGCTTGCTGGACATGTGAAAAAAGCAAGGATATTCTGGATACAAATACCAATTTAGAGAATTTTAAATATGAAAATGCAATTGAGACTGTGAGACTGCAGGGTTTTCTTTTAGGATTCATGCACAATCACAAAAAGTTTTGGAACTTTGTTTTTATACATAGTAATGGCAGCCAGATTATTGTATACACAAAGATGGAAATATTTGGCATTATCCATAATGTAGGAATGGTTAGTAATTGGCTTCCTTGATCAAAGGGGGAAAAAAGACAATATCTAAAATTTATTGCTGACATGAAAACCCTATGGATTTTATTTAGATAAAGCAGAAAAGAATTAACTTGCATTTTTTTGATTTTGATAATTAGGATAGATTCTAGAAAAAAAGAAAGCTATGTTGTAACCATAACACAAGAGGAAAATTCATAATTGTTTCATAACTGTTGTAATGGAGATCAGAAGTTACATTATTTCTAGTTTTCATTTATTTTTCCTTATTTGCATTTTTACCTTTGTCTTTGATTTCTTTCTTTCTTTATTCTTAGTTTGCATTAGTTTTTATCTTTATTCTTAATTTTTATATATACATATATATATGTGTTTGCATGCATGCTTTGAATGACCTAAGTATTGATGGAGTAAACAATTTGCATTGTATTTCTTTTCTTTCTAAATCTGGATTCATCTTCTTGACTACTAATTTTGGTTAAATGTTTAGCTAACTTTGGTTAATGGTTCTAAAGCTTTATAAGCCTGTTCATAATGTCATTGTTCTACCTGAATTTAGAAAGTATTGATCAATTTAGTGATCGAAACAATGTGAGAAATCTTCGCCACTATTACTAATAAGATTATAATAATGTCTAATATTGTCAATGAATATTTTTTGTACTTAAAAAATGCCAAGAATTTACTTGGCCATTACATTCTTAGTCCAGTGCCTTTTACATCATACTGAATTAAATTTAGTAGTCATAGTATTCAAATAAATTATTCAATTTCTTAGTTTAAGATAAAACAAAAATAAAGGCAATGGAAAAATGGAAATTCAGACAGTTTAAAAGTCTCAATAACAAAAGTAAAATATACAAAACAAAATACAAGAAAGAAGTAATGTCAAATATTCAGGACCATGGAAATATTTAGTTCATACTTAGTGGAATATTTTTATAGCATTCATATACGTATATCTTTTTCTATTATTTCAAAATTACTCCACTAAGAAAGATCTTCATTTAAACAGACTGAAGCTCCTGAAGTCTAGACAAGGAATAATGGATGGAAACTGAACAAGGAGAGATTCAACCTGGAAATAAAGAGAAATTTTCTGATAGTGAGCACAATCACCAATGGATCAGAAGTTACCTTCAGAAGTTGTGGGAGCTTCATCATTGGAAGCTTTCAAAAAGAGACTGGACTGCCATCTGTCAAAAATGGTGTAGGGTCTGCAGGGTGGGGGTTGGACTTGATGACCTACAAGGTCCCTTTCAACTCTGTTAATATATAAATAAATTTCATTGAATACTCATTCCTATCCCAGGCCTTATTGCCTCTATTGTTGAGATGGGGGGGGGGATCATGCCATGGAGCCAACTTCATTAAATTTATCTTTGCAGATTTCATGAATTGAAAATTTCTGCTAATTGCTGAGGACATTTATGTATGACAGAATCCTTTTTCTGCTTTCAATTTTTTGAGGGGGGTATGGAAGGGGTCCATTTTCTTTGTGTCCTCAAAATTCACAAAAAGGCTGTCTTGAGATCTCTGCATTCCAGCACCTTGTTAAACCAATGCTCTAAGCAGCATCTTGATTTGGCAAATGTATTGCATGTACTCAGCTGTGAACAGAACATATGTAGCAGCCTAAGATTTAAGGAAGTGCTATAAATTAAAATGAGCACAGGTGTTGGAATCCAATGTCTCCTCTTGTCTACAGGAATAATTGCAATGTTAATAAGGGCAAGTATTGATTTTCACTTCTACATAATGCTCGGTTCTTTAACCATGCTTAAGGTGGTCAGGAGAGATTCACATCCCCCATAAACCCTTTAAGATATGCTGTAGGAAAAAGTGAAATCTTTTTGACTCTTTGATTATGGTAATTGGTGGACTAAAATGCCGGGAAATAAATGTAGACTTTCAAAACAGGTGGCCATTTTCATTTATTTCACACAATGCATAAGGCACTTCTAAAATTACAGGCTTTAGTGTAATATTAAACGGACATCTGAATCTTCTTTGGATATATCTGACAATTATATATCACAATGTTATACTTTCTGGGTAGCAGAGATTTGCTTCACTTTGCTTTACTTCTATTATATCATCTTTGTAAGTATTGTATTGTGGTGTAGTGTAGTTGTTCGGACCTAGGCTTCCCAAGATCATGAAGCAGACTCCTCGTCCTGATAAAACCTCTTTTATTTAGGTTAAAGGGAATTCCTCTCCAGCAATGTCCCGGCAAACAGTCTTTCATGAGATTTCACAACTACAGAACTTTATCAGGCTTGGAGAGCTGCCAAGCCGATATCTTCCAAATGTCACGCTGTAGCAGCAATTACTTGACAAGAAGTCAGGAACAGATCTTCACCCTAATGAATTGAACTAATTGTCTCCTGCAAACTCCCCTCCTCTTTCGCTTCACTTTATTCCCTATGAAAGGGGCCATTCACCGTCCACCTGTCCCTTTACTCCCAAGTCAGCCCATGTTCCTTAACTGTTCCCTTCTTCTGGCAGCTCTGCACATGCTCACATCGGGAACAAGCTCCAGCTGTTCTTCTGCCCCACTGATCTCCGATTCCAAAGGCAGCTGATAACTATTGAATGGCCCTGGCCCCATCTCTGCCTCTGATGCAGAGCACTCATCAGAGCCTTCCCCATGGACTGGCCCATGTTCCCCCTCAACCTCCTCAATGTTTGAGTCTGCCACCACCTCCCCTGGCCGTTGGTTGGCCACAACAGTAGTATAGCGTAGCATAGCATCATGTAGTGTCTCCTTCGTAATAATCTAAATTTGTTTCTGCATCATATGAAAAAGGAAATTGATATTCTGATTCACTGGCACCTAGTATTAAGTACGGAAATTCCTTCCTCCCCTCCCCCTCTCCAACATTTTCTCTTTGTGCAACACATAAGGATTGCACAAATGACTCCACAATGTGACCCAGAGTCAATTCTGATTCATTTATATTTGGCTCAAGTTCATTAGTAAAACTTGAAAAATTGGGTGAGACAATAGGGGCACCCAAACAACACAGGATTTCTAACAAAACGATGAAAGCTACTTTGCATTGTTACAACACAAGCTCTTCCCATTCTATAAACAAATTAATAGGGGCACAAAAAGAAGAAGTTAGAAACCTTCTCCCTCCCTTTCTTTCTTTTTTCTCTTTGCTGTGCAGCTGGCAGTTTTATTTATTTTAATAAATAACAAAGCAGCGGAGAACTTTAGTATTAAATTTAGTATTTTAGCATTAAATATTAAACTTAAGACAGCATTAAACTTTATTGTACAACAAATAGTTTGATGTTGTTTATTAATGTCACATTTAGCTTTGGATAGAAATATAAAGAGTTTTATATTTAGCAACATTGACATTTTAGAAATCGTAGTTAATACTGATACAAGCCACCTTCTTTAGGCTAGAAACAAGGAGATTGTTAGTTCTAATCCCACTTTAGGCACAAAAGTAACTGAATGATCTTGGGCCAATCTCTCTCAATCCTAGAATGGAGGCAATGGAAACCCACTTCTGGAAAAACTTTGCCCAGAAAACGCCAAGGTTTTTTCCTGGCAGTCTCCAGGAGTCAATACTAATTGCAGGGCTGGGCTTCAAAAACTTTAGTAAAGGGTTCTCTGCCCAGTTTCTAGTGGGTGTGGCCATGGTGAGTGTGGCCCAGTAATACTTCTGTACAAGGGTGGGGTGTGCGTGCTTTTTCTGGGGGCTTTCCTCAAGCCTCCAGGAGGGAGAAAATGGCCTCCCCAGGCTCTGGAGGCCCTCTGGAGGCCGGAAATGTGCCCATTTCTGGTCTTCCTGAACTTCTGATAGGCCATTATTTTGCCCTCCCCGAGCCTGCGCATGTTGGGAGGGATGGGGTGGCAGGGCGGGGTGTGGCCAGCCAGAGTTGGATTTGGGGATTCTCTGAACTGCACAGAATCTTCTCCCGAGCCCCTCCAAACCCCCAGCAGCCCACCCCTGCTAATTTGAAGGCATAAATACTTTAAATGAATAAATAAATATTAGAAGAGACAAGAGGGAAGTCTAGCTTTGTATTTCTTATTATTTAAATTGTAATGCAATGTAAGTTGTTTTCAATATCTACACTGAAACCAAAGCCTTTTTTTTTACATTAAAAAAAAATACATTTGTTGATATACAGGTAAACCATTGCCCCTGCTATACTTTAAAAATATAGCACTGGCTATAGTTTAGTTATCCTCCTGAAATATCTATGCTGGGTTTTTCCATGTATATAATTTATTTGCATTTACAACAAGCAGACATTTTTTCTCTATTTTTTTTCGTAAGTTAGGAATTGTCAGAGAGGGATAAAGCATCTTGACATGAAAGAATTAGGAAGGTCTATGAAATAAAAGATTAGAACTGCTTCACCTTTATTGGATGTACAGTAACGGAATCCTAATAGGGTACATAGCATTTCTTATGATAGTATGAGGGCAAAAGATTACCCATATACTAAAAATTTTGCAAGATGCTGAGTTAGCATGGAGATGAAAAGTTCTATATCCTATTATAAACATTTGCACATTTGCTTTGTTGGCTACTTTCTCCCAGACTAATTGGACAGCTTTATTACTATAGTTCTTATCACCAGCACCAATCTAAAAGTTTTAATAGCCTGGCACATATAACAAAGTATTTCCCTATATTCTAGTTCAAAATATGCACCTATCAGCAATAGAAGCTCTTGCCTTGCTGCTCAGCTGGTGAAAGAAACTGAGTATACTCATTCTCCAGCTTTAATTGAGTTGAAGTAGGGCTGTTGTAATCCTCCAAAATGATCAGTTCTTAGGGGCAGCAAAAAAAAATTAACTCGTAAATCACATCTAAGGATGCTTTATCCATGTCAGTGCTAAGCTTCAACACTGGCTGTGTACCACTTGGCAACCATCTCAAATACTTCGGATTTTTCATTGCCTCCGTTTGCTAGAACTGAATCAAGGAGTCTATAATGACACTGCTTTGTGGCTGCATTGTGATACTTGTCTCTAAATTAATACACAGGATGCAGGGGAATTAATTAAGCCCAGTGACTCACTGTTGAACAATTATGTTATTCCAAGATTGGCTGTTATATTCTTGGTGGTGTCATTTTTCTCTTTCTCAGTTCAAGGCATTTTGCTTGTAAGTATCCATGACATCCTCACATTTCCATGATTTCCCAGGATAATTTAGAGGAGACACCAATGAATTCAAAGTAGAAGACAAATAGCACTTTTTAAAAATCCCCACAGGATATAAATATAAGTTTTAGAAAAAGAGATCAAATTAGGTACTACCATGTTTCCCCGAAAATGAGATAGGGTCTTATTTTATTTTGATCCCCGAAATAAGCACTTGGCCTTATTTTCGGGGAGGTCTTATTATTTTTGAGGTGTAGGAGGCGGCGAGTGTGGTCACTTCATGGCTGCTGCTGTGTTGCAATATTTTGGGGAAGGGTTTATTTTCAGGGGGAGGGTTTATTTTAGCACATGAGCTCAAAAGCCCAATTGGGCGTATTATCCGGGGAGATCTATTTTGGGGGAAACAGGCTAACAGAAACAAACATAAAGGGAAGGAAAGAAAAATAGGCATACTCTACTATAAAAAATGGTTTTTATTCGTGTTTACTCAATTAAAGCATTCTCTTTCAGTACCAATGAAATGTATACAATGAAAATTGTCTACTAACACAATAATAAATTGCAATAAACATGAAACAATATTTAGTAAGAGTTTTCAGTTGAACATTCAAGAGCTATCATTTTAAAAAGATAAATACATGACAGTAAAATAATTAGCTTGACAGATCAGGGAGCTAAATAGTAATTTCTTAAAATTTTGTGTATTTCACTGGGAAACAGTCCATTGGTTTACTGTTCAGGTGAAATGACCAAATTCTCATTTTCAAACTTAATGCACAAACTGAAAAACAATCATGAAAAACCAAAGGCTTTTTCCTATTTCTATTTCTTCATCTTCTCTGATCTAACAGTCTAGTTTTTAAAAAATGCTTGTAAATACCATGCAAATTTATAAGACATAGTGTACAAATATCATACAGGAATTTACAAGACATGGGATACAAATCATTTGCCCCAAAGAAAGCTGCAGAAAGCATGTATATTAAGAAAAAATGATAAGCAAACTAAGTTTTAGAAGATTTTTTTTTAAAGGTGTTACAAGTTGCCACAGAAATTAAACGAGCACACTTGTATCAGTAAAGAAATGCAATATAAAAAAATGAATCAGAATCATACATCCCAACAGGAAAACAACAATCACAACAATATTGGTTATTCTATTGTAGCAGCCCCCAAACTTTTAGGCACCAGGGACAAGTTCCGTGGAGAGCAGACTGGAGGAGGCATGGTTTCATGTTCTCCCTGCATCCTGAGGATGGAGCTTTGC
>NC_138553.1:70099788-70174788 GCF_964273705.1 Natrix helvetica
AGCATGACATTGGTATCTTATAGTATGCAAGTTCCTGGGTGTTCAGTCACATAATATAGAATTCTTTTTACTCATTTGCTCAGTTCTAGTATATTAGGTTGGACAGAAAGGCAGAACAAGAGAGAGAGGGGGGAGGGAGGGAGGGAGGGAAGGAGGGAGGGAGGGAGAGAGAGAGAGAGAGAGAGAGAGAGAGAGAGAGAGAGAGAGATTTAGTATGGTCTATGACACTCTAGAGAATAATCTAGGAATGTTTACTATCCAAGTTGCAGGCAGGTACACCAAACTGAATGTCTTAGAAATAATTGAACATTAGTGAACTAAAGTGAGCTATTTAAACTTAGATAAGACCACATGAAAGAATAAAGTAGGAATGATATTCTAAAATGATGCCTGTAATTACATGCTCAGCTATAAGCCAATAAATCAGAGAATAAATCAATGGAAAATTGGAATGCCAAACTTGGAGTAATAAGAATTTAAGAATAGTCCTGATTGATCAGATCTAGGCCTATGTAGCCAGTATTCTATCTCACAGAATGACTCACCAGATGATGTAAATAGAAGATCCACTCCTAACTAGAATAATTATAGTAGTTATGGATGGAACCATCCTATAGGAATTTTAGAAGCCAACACCATATCTTGTGGCAGTGTATTCCAAAGGCTCATTATATACTATATGAACAATTTTTCCTCTTATTTGCTTTTATTTTCTACTAGTAATTTTCTTTGGGTAGATAGTTTTAATAGCGTGGGGGATGACTGTTCAGATTTTCTTTAGCATACATACTTTTATAACCTCAATCATATATCTTTACAAGTGTAGTTTTTCTAAGCTAAACAATCCAACTGCTGCATTCCTTCCTCAAACAACCTAATAACCATTTCCAGATTATAGGTTTATTATGGATTATTGGGGATGCACGCGCGCACACACACACACACACACACGGATATGAAAGAGATTAGGTATGCCAGAAAATAGGGCAAAATAATATTAGTGTAATAAATATTGATAACTTTAATATGCAAAAGTGAATCTGAAAAGCTACAAGAATAGAATAGAATAGAATAGAATAGAATAACAGAATTGAAGGGAACCTTGGAGGTCTTCTAGACCAACCCCTTGTGAAGGCAGGAAACCCTACAAGAAGATATAAAAGACATTGAAAAATCGGCAAAACAATTCCATAGAATTTCAAAGAGTAGTGCTTTAAGAAAAGCTATTATTATAGGGAGGGAAAGTTGTGGGATGAAAGACTTGGGAGCAAGAATGACATATGATGACTGATTGCTGACTTTCAACATCAAGCAAAGAATGATAAGAAAGGCTATCTCACAGTCAAAGCTGGGAGCAAATGAAGGAACCTAACAAGAACTAGTGAATGAGAAATATATTTTTTTAGCAAAAGAGATATTACAGGAAAATGTATAAAGTAGGAATATTCAAGAGCAATCACAGAAGAAATCTAATAAAGACAGATGAGATTAAAGGATATTAAAAAAATAATATTGAAACCCTTTACAAAAGGTACTGTGATTTTTTTTTGTTACATATCATAAATGATTTAAAAAATTGTTGAGAGAAAACATACATTTAGGAAGTGACTTTACGAGTAAGTGAGATGTGACAGAGATGAAAATAAATCAGATGTCAAACAGGAAAACATCAAGTGTGGATTAAAAATAACTGAAATCCGAAGCTGCAAGACAAATGACAATTAAAGTGTTAACAGTTCTATGCCAACAAATATGGAACGACCTCAAATAGCCAGGAAAGTGGAAAATATTTGTGTGTGTTCTATTTTCGCACTTGTATATTTTATTTATATATTCACAAACACATGCACGCACACACAAACACACACACACACACAAACATACATACATACATACAAATAGAACATGGAGAACAAGAATAGACCATAAGGAGTGAAATGCCAAATGAACTGGTTTTAGATTGATGGTACCAGATTGATGGCATCAGATCAACTGGATAACACAAGATTGCTAAAAAGAATGGGCAAGGGAATAGAAGGGAGAAAATTCACCTTTGCTTCATTGACTATTGTAAAGCCTTTGAATATACAGATAACACCAGCATGTAAATCATTTTCTGTTTGAAACATTTGTTTGCAACCACAGGTTTTAGCAAAATTCATATATTACAGCGATCAATGTCACTTCGACACATCCCGTTTAATGTGAACAGCACTGTTTGTCAGCATGAGCCTTTGTATTTTCCTTGTGGCCATCACAAACAATGCAGCTTGTTTTGTTACATGTTTATCTTCATCAGACAATAGGAAATAGACTTTTTTTTTCTTCTAAACTAGACTGATTCAATTGGATTAACAAGGGCATAATGAATGATTCCTGATAAAGTATGCAATGTAATAAGTAAGGAATCAAGACTTCGGTCTGTAAGTTGTTACAAATGCTTAAGAAGTATGAGGTTGGTAATGCTTTGTGTCTTCCATTTAAATAGGCTATGGACATGGTTTAAAAATAAAGTTTGGTAAAGGCTCGTCTCAAAGAATGTAAGAGATTGTAAATAGTATGACAATTGTTGTCTTTCTTTTTTTAAAAAATGATTCCAATTGTTGGAAGCAATGTCAATCTGGGTTCAGTTCCAAGTGGAGAGGAAGACACTGGAAACATGGAGACTGCTTGGAAAGATGGTTTTAATGATGAACAGGACCACATGGCTTGAGGTCCTGGTCAGTTAAGCACATGGGTGAGTGAGTGAGATAGATTTACATCTTCTCTTGGGCTTTGAACGTGCTTCCTGTTCCTGTGGCAAGGGCATGTATTCTGATTGGTTGTCAGACTCCCATGGGGCCATGCAGGGGTAACTTTGTAGATTGTCTTTAGTCCCAGGCTTGGTTGAATCTTGCTGGCTGATGATGTAATGAAGAGGGTTTTGTTCTGAAAGGGTGCTGGGCAATTCCTATTATGGCTTAATGGCTTTTTCCTGGTTTGGATCTTGAGTGAGGGCTAATCCTATCATGTCCTGAGGGTGAAGGTCTTTTGTTTTGTAGATAAGCTGGCCCAGCCTTTTGTTTTGTAGCTAGGTTGGCACCAAAATATCTGCTGGGAGTCAGGAAACTGAGGCTCTGAGTTTTTTGCCTTTAGAAACATGTTTCTCCTTTAGGGAAAATATAATATTCCTTTTTAATATTTCTTAGAATATTTCATTTCTCTAGGAGAGGGGTGGGTGCTAACTTTCTACACATTTAACTATCTTAAGCACATATACCTGTACTCTATCTTGTCTAAAATCTTTTAAAAACAAGTAGCCCTTCAATAGTGCATATTAAGTATAAAGGTAAAGGTTCCCCTCGCACATATGTGCTAGTCATTCCCGACTGTAGGGGGTGATGCTCATCTCTGTTTCAAAGCTGAAGAGCCAGCGCTGTCCGAAGACATATTCGTGGTCATGTTGCCGGCATGACTAAATGCCGAAGGTGCACAGAATACTGTTACCTTCCTAGCAAAGGTGGTTCCTATTTTTCTACTTGCATTTTTACGTGCTTTCGAACTGCTAGGTTGACAGAAGCTGGGAAAAGTAACAGGAGCTCACTCTGTTATGTGGTGCTAGGGATTCGAACCACCAAACTGCTGACCTTTCTGATCGACAAGCTCAGCATCTTAGCAACTGAGCAGTGGTGGGTTTCTGCCGGTTCGCACTGGCTCGGGAGAACCGGATGGTGAAAGTTACTGATCCGGTGAGAAGAGGTTCGACCAGTGGACCCGGAAGTAACTTCCGGAACACCTGCCATAGCCCTGTCGCTCGCTCCCCCCGTCCCACAAATGTGCACTATCCTAGCCAAATTCGGTGTCAAGTCAAATAACTGGGAGTGGAGGTGGTGAATTGAGACGCATGGAGAGGTCCAGCGGCACAATCCACCAGCAAGCTCAGGAGTTTTCTCCTGGATTCTCCTCTGTCCTCCGATCTCCCAGGGTTCTTTCCCCAGCGTGCGATAGCTTTCTATTGGATTCCCCTCTGTCTTGCCTCCTCCGATCTCCCAAGGTACTTTCCTCAGTATGTGATGGCTTTCTACTGGATTCCCCTTTGTCTTGCCTGCTCCTATCTCCCAGGGTCCTTTCCCCTGCGTGCGATAGCTTTCTACTGGATTCCGCTCTGTCTTGCCTTCTTCGATCTCCCTAATTTCATCCCTTAATCCTCCAGTTGTCTATTTTGGGAGGTTTTCCCCTCTCTCTCCCCCCCCTTCATAGGAGTCCCCAAAAAATTGCCACATGGCTTGGGGATGGTGGTGTGGTCATGTGACTGAGTGTGCATGAGTGATGTCAAGTTGGCCATACCCGCTCGGTCACATGACTGCCAAGCCATGCCCACAAAATAGGCCACACCCACAGAATAGGTTCTGAAAGAAATTGAAATCCAACACTGCCACTGAGCCACCACGTCCCAGTATACAATACTACTATACTAAGACTGATGAAAATGCAGGGCACTTAATTATTCTTTCAAGGAATCGCTGCAATATACAGTAAGCTACTGCAAGAACTCAGTCTGGAGAAACAGTGGTTCAAAAGAGATCAAGGAGTGAGTCAAGAATGTGCATTGCCCTAATTTTATTATACTAGCAGCTACCACAACAATTAACAGATGCTGACTGCTCTCTAATCACTAAGCATTCAAGTTTCATCTCCTTTGCACCAGAAAAGCCGAAGAAGAAAGTAGATCAGACTGCTACCACCATTTATTTAGAAAAGTAGAATACTCAGAGGAGTTCTTGGGTTATAGCCTTAACGGCCCTAATGAATGCTACTAATAGGTGTTCTGAGAGAGCTGTCCTTTGGATTAATTGCTTCTACTGTACTGTTCCGATTGGGAGGAGGAAAATGCATTTACAGTGAATATATCAACAGCAATGCTGGGCTTGGAAGACACGGCTACTGGAATCCAAATCGGGGATCAGAATGTTAACAGATTTGGATGTAAAGCACACATCATTTTGCTATCCAAACATGTTAGACTTAGAAGTGTTTGTTTTGGAGACAAAAATTGAAAAATGAAAAAAAAAATCTGGCTAAATGTTAAATATTAGGAAGTCTAATTGCCCATTAGATAGTAAGAGATATTCCAATTCGAAACAGATATATCAGTCATAAAATCCAATATTCCCTTTCCTCACCTTCTCCACAGTGGGATTTATATCAATAAAAACAGAGTGGTTTGCTTGTTTCATTTGGACATGACTGCCATACGCAACTATGTCAAATCTTATTTTTATATATTATATTATATATTTATTATTTATTATTATTATTTTCTCTATATAAAAAATGCTGTATGTACGTACGTATGTATGTATGTATCTATGTATGTATGTATGTTCGAGCATTACTCTGAAACGCCGTGAGCAAATTCAACCAAACCTAGTACACAGATGACTTACCCTCTGGAGAAAAATACTCTGGGGATACGACACCCCTAACACCCCTCAGGGTGTATGTTCTGTTAAGATAAAGCCTGTTGTGTCCTTCAATGGCTTCTACTGTACTGCCATAAAATGGCTTCTACTGTACAGCACAGTGGAGTTGCCATGGTAACAGCTTCACAGTACTCCACAATGGGGCTTCCTCTGGTAAGGGGGGAAATCGAACAATTAGAAATTATGTGTGGTCCAGAAATTTTCCCCTATAAAGAAATACCTGGGCAACGCTGGGCTATCGGTTAGTAGGAAATAAAATTGGATCACACTTTTGCACAACCAATAACTAAAATGGACTTTGACTGTTCGATGCCATTTCAATATGCTGTAAAATGGAACCCACATGCAGAATCCAATGTTTGACTGCAGTTATGAATGTGAAAGCAATCATTCCCATTAGACTACAATAGAGAGGAAAAAATCTAAATAATAGCCCTGTTAATTGGAGAGCCACGATTGTTGTTTTTTGTTTAATTTAATTGAACATAGATGAAAATGGAATATTGAATTTATTAGATTCGGCCTGGGAGCAGTTAATTTATTTTGTAGAAGGAATAAAAGAATTCTAAAGGTATTACATACTGTATGCATTTACATATACTGTATGTACCTTCACATTTCTTTTGCTCATGCTAAGTAAATGCAAACAAGTATGATAGAGTTCCCAGCAGTAGGATAAAGATTATTTTTTTAAGTTAAATGATGCATTAGACATTTTGGTCTATTTGACCATAAGATGGAAACTTTACTGAGTCTTTTAGGGAAAATATAGAGCCAAATTAGTATTTGCAGACACATAAATTCCAAAGTTCTGTTATTTCATTTCATTTATTTATTTGATTTACTGTATTAGCCATTTGCAAAATAAGAAATACAGCAAATCCAATTTATCATCTCCCAAAACTTGTTCTGACATAATAAATAATGCATTTGATATAAAAGGGGAAATAAATCCTTAATGACAAAGGGGAATAGGTTTTTAACAAAACTAAAATTGCTAACTTTATAGAAGCTATTTTTGTGTATGTTCCAAGAAATTATTTTCATTTATTCCAGTTTAACCCTAAGCAGTGTACTAGTAGACAACAAATATTGATAGGTTTGGCAGATATGTGAACTTTTTTTCTGTAGCAAAAATGCATCTGTTTCTAACAAATTTAGTTAAAGAATATTACTTTCATAATTATAACCGCAGTCTAAAATATTTAGTATAAAATGCATTTAAAATATTTAGCATGGTTTACATAAGAAATGCTGCACAAAGCATTTGAAAGAGGCTCTTTACGAAGAGCAGTGGTGTAAACCAAACACCTCTCTTTGAAGCATTAATGTTCCATTAACCTTTGCAAGGTTCAGGTGGCTGCTTCAAAATTATTCACAGCTTTCTTTGCACAATCACCTTGTTGCACTGGTGATCCCATTGGAAGTCACCACGCAGACAATCAGGGATAGCTTCTAAAGCAGCTTTGCTTGAACACTTTGAAGATTATGAACCTTATTCATAATCTAGCAAAATTCCCACGGATTCAGACTAGGTAAACGTATTGCAATCAGCAAAGGGATTAGGTAACAGAATGCTGAAAACTGGCTATAAATACCTTGACTCTCAGTTGTCAGTTATAATTTAAGGTAAGACTTTCCTATTGATTTCCCCTTTTTCTGAATATGAATTCATATGAATGTTTGTTTAATGGGGAGGATACTGATCACTTACTTGATACTACAAAAATGTCTATGTGTTCACATTCTTTAATATTTAGCAAACATTTTCATTCTTAGGTTCAGAGATTTCCATCACCAATTTTTTTTTTTAATTTGTGCTCAGAAGTTTTCTGAACTACTATTTTGGAAAAGTTTGTCCAGCACTAATAAAAAGGTAATTCATGAGTTCATACGGCTCAAAAGAGTCATATCATGAGCATTTTTTGCTTTTGAAATAATAGATCTAAACCATTATAATCATCCAATAATAGATGTAAGGGACCTAGTGGCTCAGTGGCTAAGACACTGAGCTTGTTGATCAAAAAGGTCAGCAGTTCAGTGGTTCGAATCCATAGAGCCACATAACAGAGTGACCTACCATTACTTGTCCCAGCTCCTGCCAACCTAGTAATTTGAAAGCATGTAAAAATGCAAGTAGGTAAATAGGAACAATCGTTGGTGGGAAGGTATAGCATTCCATGCACTTTCAGCACTTAGTCATGCCGGCCACATGACCACGGAGACGCCTTTGGACAGTGCTGGCTATTTGGCTTTGAAACACAGATGAACATCACCTCCTAGAGTTGGGGATGATTAGCACATATGTGCAAGGGGAACCTTTATCTTTACCTAATAATAGATGTGGACAGACAGTAAAACTAAATTTATTTATATTGGTTGAAGAAAATTATCATGTTGTATATGTATAAATACTTTCAAAGGTCAGAATAAGCATCAAATGGGGAAAAAATGATGATGGAGAGAAATTAATAGTGCTTCATGTGTCAACTCTGAAGCTGACCTGGATGGAGCCATTTTTTTTCCTGCCTCATAATTGCCACTAACTTTGAAAGGGGGAAGGGAGGGTGGAGGCAGATAGACCGGCTACTGGTCCAAACAAAAAGTTTTCTTGTAAGAACCAAGGTCATCCCAACAGATGAATGACCAAGCAGCCTCCCAGCTACTTTCATTGGACACCTGGGAAGGGATTAATTGCTCCTTTAATTAGGGAAAATATATGGGATCCTTTAGAGTTGGTTTTCACTAGCTGTGCCAATATGATGTCTGCAATAAACATGTTCTTTGAGGAATCTACCTGCCTCGGAGTTCTGCTTTTGGTGGATGTGTTACATGGAACCCTGACATTATGTTTATTTGGCAATGGTGGCTTTAATGGAAGATCTAAAGATCAGATTGGGGACAGATTGTGATATACTGAATACTGGCTTGATGCCACATAATCAATTAATTAATATTCTCATTTACAGTAGTACTCCATGACCCATTATCATTGGGGATATATCTACGGTTAGAATTTCTCATTATAGACATAAGCAATTCTGGAGACCACGAGGTAGAAAAAAGGGGATAATCCAATAAATTTAATAGTTCCTACAACATTGACCAAGGCCTTAATTGCAATATGATACATATCAGAATAGAATTCTTAGAACAGAATTCTTTATTGGCCAAGTGTGAGGAATTTGCCTTTGGTGCATATGCTGTCAGTGTACATAAAAAGAAAAAAAATACATTCATCAAGAATCATAAGATACAATACTTAGTGAGAGTCATCGGTTACTAAATAAGCAATCAAATCATACTAGTAAACAAATAAAACAATATAAATCATAGTGATACAAGCAACAAGGTTATAGTCATAAGTGGGAGGAGATAATTTAGGTAATAGAAAGAATGAGAAGAATAATAGTAATACAGTTTCAGTAAATAGTTTGATAATGTTGTGGGAGTTAGTTGTTTAGCAGACTGATGGCATTCTGGGGGAAACCATCCTTGTGTCTACCATGTTTCCCCGAAAATAAGACAGGGTCTTATTTTCTTTTTACCCACAAAATATGGCTTGGGCCTTATTATCAGGGGAGGGTTTGCTTTGGGGTTGCTGGGTGGCTGCTCTCTTGCGAGCAGGCTCCCAAAGAGCCAGGCACAGCCTCGGGGGTGAATGGCTGTGTTGCACTGTTGCAGCAGCGCAACACAACAGCCATGAAATGACCACATTCACGAGCAGCCACCCGACAAACCCCTTTTCCAGCCAGGCACAGTGCCATTCACTGACCTAGGGGTATTGCCAAGCCACTTGAGCGCCTGTTTGCTGCCGCCCAGCTCCCGCCGCTTGGAGCCTTTGAAATGCCAGTGAATGGCACTCTGCACAGCTGGAGAGGGGGGTTGCACGAGCGGCTGTTCCGCTCTCGCTCACCCACCTCCCAGCCTCACAATGCCATGGCCCAGCTCTCCCTGCAGAGCCAGGACACCTCCTCCGCCACCACCGCCATCCCAGCATGGCTTTTTTGGCGGCTTCCAAACCGAGTCTTCTGGCAGTGGCTGCTCTGAGCATACACTCTATGGTTGTATGCTCTGCCGGCAGCTGGCCCACATACATTGCACCAGGGGTGTCCAAACTTGAGAACTTTAAGACTTGTGGACTTCAACCCCCAGAATTCCCCAGCCAATTCTGGGAGTTGAAGTCCACAAGTCTTAAAGTTCTCAAGTTTGGACACCCCTGCATTACACCATGTAACACTATTCATGCAGAGGCTTCAGAAATCTGTTCAGCATTTTGTTAGGGTTGGAAGAATTGTCAAAAAATTTCATCTGATTTTTTTTTTTTTTTTACTAAACATCAATATCCAAATAAGCAACTTCAGGATTGAAGCAGATAATTAGTCAGTACATTTAGATCAAATTGATTTGAAATTGGTCAGCTGTGATGTTAGGGAGCTTAATTTCACATTGTGAAATTACACAATGTGTCAATTTCACATTGATAGGCTCCAAAACAACATCGTGGAGCACAACAATGCTTCCCTTGCCTTACATATTTCGAATATACAGTATTCTGGAGGGTCCTCCATTGCTTCAGTACAGATTTGAGAGATTATAGCTGGAAGTTAGGGAAATAATCAGGAACGACAATGTTGGAAATAGCTTTCTCTCAGTAAAAATCCATTATTATTATTCTTTCTTTGGATGAATGGGAATAGGAGGAAGAGAGGGGATATTCTCAATTAGAAAACTATAAGAAACTGTGGTTATATAGTTCAGTCTTCACCCTTGTCCCAATTGCTATTTCTGATTTATGTGTTTCTAGATAAGTAATGTATTGCCTCTGCGGACAAGTTTTTAAAGCATTCACTGATAATTGATTGCTAATGGTACCTTTATCTATGCTATGTCACTCCTAATGTGCTAGCACCTACTGAGCACCTACTAATGATAACTGTGCTGGTCACATAAATATTTGTGTTATTTAAGAGGGCTGTAATGACTAAAGTAGGAAGTAGAAAAGTTCACAGTATAGAAAAAGCACTAAGCTTACAAGAGAACATAAATCAGCCCCTGAGGACAATATAAGGCCAATATCCTGGCGTAAAAATGGAACTGTCAAGTCATTTAGTGACTGTGTAAATAGCTCAAAGTTCCTTTAGTTCTTGCTGCTATTTCCTGTAACAGTGCAAAACAGATAACTGGATGTAGTAGGGAGCCCACAATGTCAAATATAGTTACCCAAGCACAAAAAACATTTTGGCGGACACATTGGGGACCTAGACTCTAACTCTTTTTTAAAAATTGATTGAGTAGCTAGCAGCAATCTAAAATCTTTATTGATGCAGACCTGGACACTGTACAATATATACTGCCACTAAAGAATTGCTAACTCTCGTGAAAAAGGAAGCTTTGTTCCTTTTGAAAAGCAGAGATTTAACAATAAATAAATAAATGTATTAACAATAAATAAATAAATTTATTAACAATAAATAAATCTAAGGTATTTAACACATCTTATAGGACCTAAGACATTCTCATTTGTGGTCCAATTATGTTTATACTGCATTCTCCTTCTTAAAAAGGATCTTTGTTTTATAGCTTTGTTTTCTCTTTGCAGTATAAGACAAACGCTCAAACAGTTTTCTTCAGGTCAGCTTCAGTAGAAACAACAGCCATGGTCTTCACATAGTTGCTAGTTTTATAGGTGAAGTTCTTCTGTTGACTCTACTACTACCATTGGATTTATATTAATAATAAATGGGAAATGAATTTCAATACAACTTGCTTGATCCTTTTCAGAATGGAAATTTGCACAGGGAGGTGGCCCCAAACATCACATTTAACCTGCCACCTGAATATCCCTCCGAAGTATTTCAATTAAGAAGACTAACTAGAATGGGAAAGTATTTTAAACTTTAACTTTGTTTCTAGAGATCAAGCTGAATGCTGATTTATATTCCATGAAATTTCTCCAGGTGAAGAGAGGGTAGACGGGTTCTAACAGATCATGTAATATATATTGATACATACTTGCATCTCAGTGAAATACCATCCTGTTTAACCAGTGACGCAATTGGTAAACTAGATGGTCAGACCTATGTCCTTATAAAAACAGATATAAAATAGATAGATAGATGATAGATAGATAGATAGATAGATAGATAGATAGATAGATAGATAGATAGATAGATAGATGATAGATGATAGATGATAGATGATAGATGATTGATAGATAGATAGATAGATAGATAGATAGATAGATAGATAGATAGATATAAAGATACAGATGTAGATGTAGATGTAGATGTAGATGTAGATGTAGATATAGAAGTTAGCACTTTATAGATGAAATATTTTAGGAAATATTAAAAAGGCAGAATATTTTCCTTAAAAGAGAAATAGAAATCTTAAGACATAAACTCAGCCTCAGCTTCCTTCCCCGAGCAGATATTTTGGTTATCTACAAGACCAAAGACTTGGCCACCTTATCAACAAAACAAAAGACCTTTACCCTCAGGACATAATAGGATTAGCCCTCTACCCATCTAGCAACACCACATGGCACTTGGGGAGATTGCATCACCCAGCAAGGTTCAACCAAGCCTGGGACTCAAGGCAGCCTACAAAGTTACCCCGCATAGCCCTCTGGGATTCTGACAACCAATTGATTAAGGGCAAGGCCCAAGAGAGGGCATAAATCAATCCCTCCCTCCCTCCCTCCCTCTCTCTCTCTCTCTCTCCCACCCACCCCCAAATGTGGTCAGCTACCCTGAATCACCTATGTGCTTGGTGGTTCTGCTTTACCATTAAAACCATCTTTCCAATCAGCCTCCATGTTTCCAGTGTCTTTCTCCCCACTTGGAACTGAACCCAGATGGACCTTTCTTCCAACAATAAACAGATAGATGATAGATAGATAGATAGATAGATAGATAGATAGATAGATAGATAGACAGACAGATGATACATAGATAGATAGATAGATAGATAGATAGATAGATAGATAGATAGATAGATAGATAGACAGACAGACAGACAGACGATATAGAGGTAGGTAGGTAGGTAGGTAGGTAGGTAGGTAGGTAGGTAGGTAGGTAGGTGTTGTGGCCCAGCAGCGGCCGGCTGAGCTGTTGGTGGACTCTGACAGCTCAGACCATTATGGGACTGCTCTGGAGGATGAGGAAGACTCTGGAGGGTGTTTGGAGTCAAAGCAGGAACTAGAGAGGCCTGTTGGCCACCAGGTGGCACCTGAGTCACAGAGCAGTGAGGAGGAACAGAGGGAGGTTGTCCCTGATGTGCTTATATGTATAATTGATAGGAGAAAGGAACAGCTGTGGAGAAGACATCATAGAAGGAAGTAAGGACAGCTGGCTAAGGGTATGGCCCCTCCCAAAAAGTTTATAGGTGGAACGACGGGAGGGGAATCTTTGCAGGAAACAACAGTCCATTATACAAGCAGTTGAGAAAGCATTCTGTAAGTTTAATCTTGGGTTCTTGAAGATAACTTTCAAGGCTCCTAGCCAAGGGGTGGTTTTATCTCTGTAATTAGTTGTGGCAGACAGCCAAGCCTGTGTCTGCATCTTCATTGGAATCACGGGACAGAACTGTAGGTAGGCAGGCAAGAAGGCAGGCTGTATTTAACACTATAACTTTGTTGTTATTGTTTTTCCTCTGTTAACCTCATAGCATGAGTCTGACAGCTGAGTACAAATTGTCTTTTATTGTGAAAATCATAAGGAGTTTGCTTTAGGGAACTTGCAATGGAGAGAAATACACTAGTTCAGTGTGTTGATATATGAGATCCTTTATATCTTTAGGTTTCTCCTTTTAATGTCTGCTTTGTAAACAAAGCAATTTAAATTACAATTCAACACTTTAATTTTAATTAATAGCACTTTTATACCTGTACAAATAGACTGCCAAGTACACTATATCAGATAAAGTGTTCTTTCCTTCCTCTGCTGCATTGTTTTTGTTTTGCTTTCTGTTTCTCAGATTTCTGGGGGGAAAAAACCAAAGCATAGTGCAGATTAAAGTAGGCTGAGCTTCACAAGAAATTCTAAATCTATTATTTTAAATGTCCCCCTTTGTACCTGGCTGGAAATACTTTGCAGAGGGACATTTTCACTGATTGCAGAAACAAGGTTGCAATGTACTGATTGTTTAGTTAAATCCAGGTACTCCTTGATTTACAACAGCTCATTTATTGACTGTTCAAAGTAACAACGGCATTGAAAAAAAGTGAATTATGACCATTTTTACATTTATGACCGTCGCAGCATCCCCATGATGAAAATTTGGGTGGTTGGAACCTAACTCATATTTATGAAACTTGCAGTATGCTGGGGTCATATTTGCAGCCTTCTGACAAGCAAAGTGAAAGGATAAACCAAATCACTTAACAACTATGTTACTAACTGAATGACTGCAGTGATTGACTTAATAACTGTGGCAAAATTCATTTAACAAATGTTTCACTTAGACACAGAAATTTTGGACTCAATTGTCAAGAACTACCTGTGTGTTGCATCCTGCCATAGTTGACTTCAACAAGATTGATTGGATATACCATAACTTGCTGGATTCAAACAGTAGACCGAGTCATAAACAAGATTTACAAACTATAATGGAGGGCTTAACAATTACAGGTAGTTCTCGCTTAACAACTGCTAGTTTAGCAACTGTTCAAGTCTCACTTTCACAATTCTGGATTCAGTCCCTGAACTAGATTGGTAGTAAATCTCATCCTTATTATTTTGATGCATCATGTCTATTAAAATTAGATGGCAAGGGAGATTGCCCTTTTCTTAGTTTTTATTTTGGATGTACTGTTTCATCTAGAAGAATATTCAATTAGAGAATAATTATGGAAGCTATCGAAATAGAGAAACACCCCCACAACATGAATAAATGTAACAATACCTCCCACCTATCAGACATCTGGAAACCAGCCCTAGTCAACAAACGAGGCCCACCCACCACCCAGGTCATTACAACACAAAACAACAATGGACACACAGCCAGCACCAATCAGCACCAATCTACCAATCGTGATACAGCCACACAGCCAATCAATCCACTTACTGAAACAAAGCCAGCACTCCACACACCCCCACCAAGATTTATAGAAAGATGGCAGCTCCAACCACGCTTGAAGCTGAAAACACCAGCCTGAAGATGGCGAGTGAGATCTCGCCAAAATGTTGCCAAGACAATTTCAATCTTACACGGGAAAAGACCTGAATACAACAAGACCAGCATAGATAGATAGATAGATAGATAGATAGATAGATAGATGGATGGATGGATGGATGGATGGATGGATGGATGGATGGGTGTGTGTGTGTGTGTGTGTGAAGGTGCTATTCAGAGTACAGATTCTACCCAGGGAATGTGTGTTTTTCCAAGGTCCTGTTGGAAGAAAACATCTGTCTGGTTCAGTTCCAAGTGGGGAGAAAGACACTGGAAACATGGAGGCTGATTTGGAAAGATGGTTTAATGGTGAAGCAGAACCACCAAGCACATGGGTGATTCTGGATAATAGACCACATGGAATGGAGAGTGAGGGTTATTTATACCCTCCTTGGGCCTTGCCGTTGAGCATCCTGTTCCTGTGTAAGAAATGTATTCTGTTGGTTGTTGTAAGAGTCGCTGCTAACTTTGTAACCTGTCCCAAGTCCCAGTCTTGGTTGAAGCTTGATGGATGATGCAATGAAAGGGTTTGTTGTGCCATGTGATAAGCTCTGCTGCTTAGATGGTAGAGGGTAATTATGTCCTGAGAGGTCATGTCTTAATCCCATCACCCTGGACCTGAATGTCTTTTGTCTTGTGGATAAACTGGCCCAGTACTGCTGGGGCTATTAAGAAAGGTGGGGGCTGCTTTTCAAGAGCATGTTTCTCTTTTAGGGAAATATAATATTCAGCCTTTTTTAATATTTCCCCAAAAAACATTCTTTTTGGAGAGGATTGAATGATAACTTTTTATAGTCCCAAAAGAGGATACTGTTTAATCAAAAGAATCAAAAACTATAGCAGATAGGTTGTCCTTCAAATAATTGTGGCCCATGACTTGAAGCGCTTAAAAGATTGAAATTAGCACCTTGAACTGAACTCAGAAGCTACATGGCAATCAGTGCACGCTCATTACTGACCTTCCTGCTGCACTCTGGATGAACTGTGGCTTCTGAGTGATCAAGGCAGACCAATGTAGAGCACATGGCAATAGTCCGTTCGTAGGTCACTATGGAGTGGGTAGTTATCTGGGGTGGTCTCCCAGGAATGAGTGCAATTGATGAACCAAATGAATTTTGCAACCTCAAAATGAATAGGGAAAACAAGAGCTGGAAGACCAGCCAAGAAATCCTAGAAGACAATGAAAAACCACTTCCATGTCATGCCAACAAAAGTAGCATGTATATGCCCATAAAAATTACCTGGAATTTTATTTAATTTGGGAATCATGTTTGATTATAGTTCCCTCTCTCTCCCACTCTCCTTCTCTCTGCATAGAATGTATCTGTCTCTCCTGTCTTCCTATCCCTCTCATCTTCTATGTCAATGTGCTTCAGGGTCAGGAAACTGGACCAGAAACAGAAAGACTTACCATAAGTTTTACTCTTCTCTTAGGTATGGAGATCATATTGTATTGAGCTAATTGTTTCTTTTCAACCCTAAACTGGAAAGTAAAGAAGCTTCTGTATACCTCCCTCCCTTACCAATTCACACAGGACAGTTATATCCAATATATATTATAGTTATAGTTATCATAGTTATATACAATATATCATTCTCTGGTAACATTGTACTGCAAACTAGGGCATTCAAAACTTTTGCTGGACCAATTCTCAAATATAGCTCATCTGCCTGGGATCCACACTGTATTTTGGACATTAATACAATCGAGCGAGTCCAGAGGTATTTCATGAGAAGAGTACTCCACTCCACTACTCACAATATAATCCCTTATGCCACCAGGCTTGAAATCTTGGACTTGGACAATCTAGATCTACGCCAGCTAAGGTCTGACCTAAGCGTAGTACACAAAATTGTCTGCTACAACCTGTAAATGATTACTTTAGCTTCAACTGCAATAATACATGGGCAAACAATAGATACAAACTCAAGGTAAACCGCTCCAAACTCGATTGCAGAAAATATGACTTCAGCAACAGAGTGGTCAATGCCTGGAATGCTCTACCCAACTCTGTTGTTACATCTTTAAATCTCCATAATTTTAACCTTAAACTGCCTAACGTGGACCTCATCCCTTTCCTAAAGGGGGTGCATAAGTGCACCAGTGTGCCTACTGTCCCTGTCCTATTCTCCCCATTTATTCATACCCATTTCCTGTGTTCATGTCCATGTTTATACTTATATCTGTTATCTCACATATGTTTGGCAAACTAAAGATAGATAGATAGATAGATGATAGATAGATAGATAGATAGATAGATAGATAGATAGATAGATAGATAGATGGAGAGAGAGAGAGAGAGAGATATGTCCAACTATCTAGCTAAAATCATTATTTTCTATCCAAAGTAATATTATATAAGTAATATCCGTAAAATTAATTGTACCATTTTACACTGCATTTTATTGTTACCAAAGTGAACAGGACAAGAAAATTGACCATATAATGCCAGATAAATGTTAATTTCATGTGCAAATATTATTTGTTTAAATACTTCTTACTGCTCTTTTAGTAAGGGTACCTAAAACTATAACAACAATAAGCATAGAGCACTAAAATCAAAATAAAGGGATAAAATGTCATAGTGAACAGCAGATCAAAATTAAAATGTGCTCTACCTTAACACTGTTAAAGTTGGGACAATTGATCTTACTTTTAAAAGAAATTTCACCACTAAGGTTTGGTGGTAGGAAAGCCTCCATTTCATATTTTCTATTCCTCTTTTGGGAGTTAAATATGGGCTGGGTTCTTCACAGGTGATAACTAGAACCCTACAGTCTTAACCTTGAGATATAAATTGGATGCTTAATGTTCTCTACAAGGCAAGGTCCCAGAGAATAAATCTGCTGCTTGTATTGAGCACTGCAGAGTTTCTGAAGCTTTTTTGAAGCCCACTCCAACTGGAATGCGTTGTGCTAATCTCCCATAAATTTCTCGGATGCCCTTTATTTGTATTACATAAAGTGCAAGCCATTTCTATGATATTCAAAAGGTCATCTGTTGTTCCTTTACATGAGCTTTATTTTGTGAGGCTTTAAGTAACACAAAGTGGAGCCCTGGGTTATACGATTCTATGGTAGGGCCACGTAAAATGCTCTTGAATAGATTCTTCCACTACTTCTGATCCTGAATGATTGTATTTATTTAGTTATTTAGTTTGTCACTCATGTACAAAATAACAAAAAATAAGAATAAACATGTATAAGAACACAGGAAATAGGTACAAATAAATGGGGACAGTAGGATAGGGATGTTAGGCGTGTTGGTGTGCTTATGCACACCCCTACTAACCTCTTAGGAATGGGGTGAGGTCAAGAGTAGACAGTTTAAGGTTAGTTATGGGGGTTTGAGGATTTAACAATAGAGTTAAATAGAGTTTAAACAATAGAGTCAGTAGTGCATTCCAGGCATTGACCACTCTGTTGCTGAAGTCATATTTTCTGCAATGTTGGAGCGGTTTACCTTGAGTTTGTATCTATTGTGTGCTCGTATATTCTTGTGGTTGAAGCTGAAGTAGTCATTGACAGTAGCAGATAAGTTTCTGTGCTACACTTAGGTCAGACCATAGGCGGCATAGTTCTAGGTTGTCCAAAATTTCAAGCCTGGTGGCATAAGGTATTCTGTTGCCAGCAGAGGAGTGCAGTACTCTTCTCATGAAATTCCTCTGGACTCGCTCAGTTGTGTTAATGTTCAACATACAGTGTGGTTCCCAGACAGATGAGCTATATTCGAGAAGTGGTATAGCAAAGGTTTTGTATGCCCTAGTTTGCAGTACAATATTACCAGAGAAGAATCTTTGCAAGATTAGGTTAACAACTCTTAATGTCTCCAAAAGCTTCTCGTGATAATCAGGAGATTTAAGCCATGCCTCAGAATGAAGGTTGTGGTTATTGTGGATGACAAACTGAGAAAGAATTTGGAAAAAGTGAGTGAGGAAAAGATTCCTGGATGTGCATATTCTCTCGTATACAGTATACACAAACTCGTGGACAGAGAGTGGGGGAGAGAGGAAGGGACAAGTAATGGGAGCTCACTCCACTATGCGGCGCTAGGGATTCGAACTACTGAACTGTAGACTTTTCTGATCAACAATCTCAGTGTCTTAGCCACTGAGCCATCATGTCCCTGTTATCTGTTAGGAATGAACAAATAAGCCCAAGACAAATCCAAACATTAATTTATCATAATCAGTAGGATTAACATACATCCAAAAGATAGTTTGTGACTATGAAAAGGAAAGAAAGGAGAACCCTGTTGTAGTTTTTACACTACAAAGAACAGAAATAAAATAAAAATAATGACGAGGGAGTGAATTTCATGAACCCTCAGTATTTGTGGCTTGTGAAATTAGAAGGCTATGCTTAGTTCAACATTCTTTGAGATGATGTATCTGGTAACAATTGGGTAGAGAGGAAGCAAACATTCTGAGAAATTTCAGTTCAGTCAAGTGATCATTACAATTCCTTAAATAATTTATTTGGGTGGGTATTATAAATAGCCATCCATAAATAAATAAATCATGTATGGAAAGAGGAAAAGCCTACTGTTTACTTGTTCAATGATTAACACATATTAAATGGAGGGTTAAAATGGATAGAACCCAGAATTTCACAGGACTTCAATACTAAAAAAATACTTGTTTATTTCATTTATTTATTTATTTGTTTGTTTGTTTATTTGCTGTCTATCTCGCCATGAAATGGTTCTGTGTGGCTTACAATACCAAAATGAATAAAAGAATACAAAACCATAAATAGGAATAAGAATAAAACACTATAAAAATAGGAATGATCAGCTAATTCTAAAGGATGGGGAGGGAGGGAGGAAGATGAGCCTGGGAGGGCCTCCAGGATGATGCTCTCCCATTGGAACCCAGGGCAATTCAAGGTCTTGGAGAAGGTCAGAAGCATGGCAGTCAGTCTTTCCTCAAGATATTCCAAAGGGTGGGAACGATGGCAGAGAGAGCTCTTCTACTGGATACTGCCAGCCAGAATTCCCAAGCTGATAGGGCCCACACCATACCTCTTTTGCCAGTGGACCAATCCCCTTTGGAAGATACAATTCCTCAAATAACCTAGACCAGCGCCACGAAGGGCTCTAAAGGTGAAATTTATTTATTTTCCCAGCCTTGTTAAAATGTTAAGATATTTTTATGGTTCCAATTTTTATGGATTTATTCTTGCTTGTTAATTTTTTTTCTTTTTTCTTTATTGTATCTTTGTAAGCCACTCAGAGCTGCTATTAGCCAACATACTCTCTTTTTGCATGAATAAGTACCCTGAAGCATATTCAATAGACATTGTTATAAGGGCAATCTTCTTTTGTTGCATTTAATGTAATAAATCTGCTCACATCAGGGATAATATGCATTTCTACTGTATACCAACGCAACCTTACATTTGCAATTATGCCAAGTTTTACTAGAGAGAGAAGCAAAACTTTATAAAATTCTTTCCAGTGAATAGAGGTATTGATTTTTAGATATTAAGATTCAACACACTCTATATTTATGCAGTACTGATTTATATTTTCCATATTCAATTCTTGTAGCTTCCACGTTCCTACCTGTCAAGGAACAAAACTTTATTGGTAAGGAAACATGCAATCTAGCCAGAGGTGGTATTCAGCAGGATCTGACCAGTTCTGGAGAACCGGTAGCGGAAGTTTTGAGTAGTTCAGAGAACTGGTAAACACCACCTCTGACTGGCCCCACCCCCATCTATTCTCTGCCTCCCGAGTCCCAGCTGATTGGGAGGAAATGGGGATTTTGCAGTAACCTTCCCCTGCAGTGGGGAGGGAATGGGGATTTTACACTATCCTTCCCCTGCCACGCCCACAGAACCAGTAGTAAAAAAATTTGAATTCCACCACTGAATCTAACTGTATGATGAAAAGTAGATGGAAGTATTCTGCATGTATTTAATCACAATTGATTTTTAAACCTTTCTGGATGACTGATCTTTCAATCAACTATGCAACATAATATTGTCATGTTACTGAATTTCAGAATTCTCGTGTAACAATCTAGAACAAAAGTCAGCAGAACCTCCCCCCTCCTTAAATTAAATAATGGGACATATAACAATATTCTACTGAAAGAAGAATATTCATATGAAAAATCCCAACTACTCCCTGTGTCTGCATTTCTATCTTTAAATAAATTACAGTAAGTAGTTTCTAAAATTTGGAACACTATTTTGAAAATTCCACTTGCAATTTCATTTGCCTTCTTTAATAGTCACATCACACAGCTGTAATTCACCATTGCATTTTTCCACAATTCCCATTAGCATGAAAAATATTCTCCCATCAAATGCCTGTGCATCAGATTCTTATGCACACAAGTACACGTTTATCTCTGTTAAATTATTCTCATACTATTTCCTCAATGTATCAATACTGTTTGAACTTTCTGTCTTCTAGGGAATTAATTGTTTCACTTAATTCGGCATCATCTGCAAATCCAATACAAATTATCTTTCCTCCTTAAAGTTATCAGTGAAAATGTTGAGCCAAGAACCAACACTTTTGGCACGTTTCTATATTTCATTTAGTTTTAGAAGGAGCCATGGATAACCTCTCTTTGAGCATATTTTTTTAAAGCCAGCTGCTGATTTGTCATGCCATTCAGCCATACCTAACTAGCTATTTAATCAGAATGTCATTGGGTACTTTGTCAATTGTTTTTCCGTGAAGTCAAATATATCATATCTGTAGCATTCAATAATCTGTTGAGATGGTTACTCAATCCCATAGGAACTAAGATTGGATACAATCAGTAGGTATTTAGACCCATCCCTTTCAAGTAGTAATAATTTAGGAGTGATTTTCTCAGGCATCACAGCTTTCTATAACACAGTGCTTCTCAAATAGTGGGGCGGGCCCCCCAGGGGGGGCACGAGGCTCCGTAAAGGGGGGCTCAGCTCAAATTATTTTATATATTTTTGTTTTGCAGGTAAAAGTTTTTTTAAATATTGTGTTCCTTTAAATCCTGTGCTCCTTTAAATCTTTTCTGCTACAGTTAATAAAGCTATTCTTTGTTGTAAATTGATCCACATTTCTTTCTTTTTTTATTCTCTTAAACGTTAATAAGGATACAGTGTTATGCAGAGGTGTACTTATAACAATTTTATAGACAAATGATACTATTTACAGTCGCGCGGGGGGCGCGCGAAATGTTTTCTTCTTCCTAGGGGGGGCATGACAGAAAATAATTGAGAAGCACTGCTATAACATGAATCTTTGTCGCCTCACCACCGTCACTTTTTCCTATGAAACTCTACTGCCCAAAACTTAATTCTCTCTCTCTGTTCTGAAGTTACAGATCTAAAGGATTTTCCCTCTACATACTTACCATATTTTTCAGAGTATAAGACACATCGGAGTATAAGATGCACCAAGGATTTGAAGAGGCAAATTAAAAAAAAAGTTTTTGCACTCTGCAAACCTCCCCAAAATGGCCCATTTTTTGCAAAAATGGGGCCATTCCCCCCCAAAAAAGACATGAATAGGCTTTAGGGGGCTTGCAGACTGCTCCTGGGGGTATGCCCCCCCCCAAAAAAAACAAGCAAAATGGTCAGTTTTTCACAAAAATTGGCCCATTTTTTTGTCAATTTTTTTTGCATGCATAGCCTTTAGGAGACGTATAAAGTACTCCTGGGGGCTGGGGGGGGCAAATTGAGCAAAACCACCCCATTTTTCACTCATTTCTGCCCTCCCCAGCCCCCAGGAGCACTCTGAAAGCCTCCTAAAAGCTATGCATGGCCATTTTGGTGAAGTGGGTGGGGTTTGGGGAGGCAAAAAATGCTGCATTCCGTGTATAAGATGCACCCAGATTTTCAGCCTCTTTTTTGAGGGAAAAAAGGTGTGTCTTATACTCCGAAAAACACAGTAAGTTGCCTGGAGGAAAAAAAGCATTTGGAAGCAAGGTCATTATTAGTGTTCAGCTGACTTTTTTTTTTTTTTTTTTCATTATCACCTGAATCTGGTTTGGTTGAAAAAAAGTTCAGGAACACAGGAAGCTTCCTGTTATAACTAAGGAGCAGATAAATATGACATTTTCAGTAAGAAAAACACTAGTGTTTATAAAAGATGAAAGTAACTGTTGGTCTAGAACCGACTGATCACCAAGCAAGCTTCAAGCTTTTCTGTCTAAAAACAAACCTTAAGAAAAATTTCCTAACAGCAACCTGACAAAAATTTTATAATCACAGCTCAAAAAGTAGAAAGCATTACCTACAATAAATACGAACCTTTATGGAGCTCTACCATTTGTCTGTAGATTGATAATCTTCAGAGGAAAACCTGCTCCCTCCAAACATTCTTCAAGGAACAACTATTGCTTTTTGTGCGTGCAAAACATGCACTATTTTGTTATTCCTGTTACAAACTCCCCCCCCCACAATATAATGAATTAAAATATTGTAACAAACTGATAAATCATAAGCCTTTTGAATTTCTTCTTTTATGCTATGATTTCAAATTATGAGATGAGAAGCTGTGAATTAGGCAGCCTGTAATGCTACATCATCCCTTACCAAAGAGAAGGCAAAGCTATTATTTCTTTTCTTAATGGAAGTTTTGCTATACGCAAACAATAAATCAGATATTGATAGCTGACAACCGCAATTAAGATAAGGCTATCATGCTTGCATAGTCTGTCTCCTAACAGATATCCTGGGCTTCTGCAAAGTTTCAAATCTGCATAATATATGTACTATGCGCCCCAACCATAATTGGATATATTGCTTCCAAACAGTTTGCTAAAACCCTTGTATGCTTCTTGTAAACTTTGATTGATTGTTTCTATTTCACTTATGCCCTTGTGTATATCTTCCAAGAACAATGCTGAAGTTCAGTAATATTAAATGTTTTGAGTTTGTATTAAACTCCAATTACAACCTGATGCCACTAGAAATGAAGTCTTATTTTAGAAGAAGTGATATTTCTCTCGCCGTCTTAAAATAAAGCCGAACATATAGACATTAATCAGGGGTTCTGATTAATACTTATTGACTAAGAAAATGGATTTAAAAAAGGACCTCATCATTATGAGAGATGGCAGGCAACTCACAGCAGAATGCTTAATTTATTGCTATTCCAAAAGTAAAACTTTAATAATGGAAGCAATTTGGAAAACATTACAAAATGCTATTTGAATGAATGAAGGACAGAGGAGGATGGGAAAGGACATCTCCTTGATGTTTATAAGGAGAAAGACTACACAAATAGTTACAGTTTTCCAGAAAAGTTCTGGACAAAAAGAATTTTGAAAAATTTGAAGCATATGTGTCAACTTGCAAAGCATCCCTGACCTGCTCTTGAGTTGCCATAGGCAAAGGGGGATGGGAAACTGATAAAACAGCATGGCAGCCACATACAGAAGCACATTCCAGGCATATCTTTCTCAAGGCTGTATCCCAGGTTACCCAGTCGGAGGGGAGTGGTCTCTACATGAAAGTGCTCCATTGGAGAATGTGATTTATGACACATTCATAAATGTGGCGGAGGGGAAAATAGGGTCGTAATTGAGCCATAAATTATGTGAGGTCAGAGTTGGCTTCATTTGGGTAAGTGCCTGACATGTTTCTCCTAATAAATAACTGGACTTCTTTTGAAGCTTGGCTCAAGGCTCATGATTTAATTAGGGCATTCATCGGAATCCTGACAGTATGTATTTTATTTTTAATAAGCAATTAGACAGATTACTAATGGATAGTCTGAAGGTCAAAGGCCATTTCTGCAGTTTGAATATTCAACTGCAACATACTGTATCTTAAGGTCTTCAGGATGCTAAAACTAATATGGACTAGAAGCATACTATTAAACACTAATTGATGTTTATGAAGCATGAGTGAATGCTGAAACCAACATATATTGTTTTAAATTTAATAAACACTACCGGCTTCCTTTCCACAACAAGTATGATTTCATAATAATCATGTGGTGATCATTTTTAGCCATTTTGATTGAAATAATGATTGTACCTAGGCAAAATGCAAGAGTAAAATGTGAGTATGAATGTGAGAGAAAGATGTGGAAAGGCAGAAAAGAGAACTCGAAAAATTGAAATACAAAGATAGAAAATAATTTGCCTGCTTCAGTGACTCTAAGATTTATTCACCTACTCCTTTTTAAGAAAAAAATGTCTTCTTTGGGGAGTTATCAAATATCCATATTTGATAGTTGCCCTTCAACAGGGGGTGTCAAATTCAAGGCCCACATGGTACTTAGATCTGGCCCACGAGGCTGCCCTGGAAACAGCAAAGGATCAGTCCATGGTGCTTCTGCCAGCAAAAATGGGCTCCTGAGCTCCATTTTTGGCTGCCACGGCCTTCTGCAGGCCTCCTGAGCTCTGTTTTCATTGGCAGAAACAGCGGGAGGTTGTGGCAGCCAAAAACTGAGCTCAAGAGCCTGTTTTCTCTGGCAGAGCACTCAGGCCACCAAAGCTACCCCCAATTGACACCAAACTGGTCATGCCACCATGGCTTCTCCCGAGGTCAAACAGAACCCTGATTCAGCACTCAATGAAATCGAGTTTGACACCCCTGCTCTACAGGAATATTTGATGAATAATGAAACTAACTTTGTGGAGTATTTTCACGCAATCACAATTTGGCTGGTTTTTTTTTAATGTAAATTTTTTTAAAAATAATAATAATATGTTTTTTATTGCTTCTCAGACATTCTGTTTATGGTATTAATTGTATTTATTTATACATGTGAGTAAAAATAACTGCAAAATTCCTTCTATTCTGAATTTGGATATGTCCATGTAGTTTTCTTGGTAAAAAAAAATATAGAAGTGGTTGCCATTGCCTTCTTGCAGAAAGTTTTTTCAATTTACCAATCTAGCATGTGCATCTAATATTTCCTGATGAGTTCCAAAGAAAGTGCAAATCAGATCTGATTATAGTTTTAGCTTTCCGAGATCCCCCGGACATAAAGTTTTCTTCCACTTTCTGAAGCTGTATATCTACAACTATATTTATTTTTTATAATTGTACCTACATGGCCATGTGTGTCAATTTTCTCCAAGCTGTATCTGTAAATCTCAGCTTTCCATATATTAATCCCTTTTTCTGGAACTGCTACTCAGCCTTACAGATATGGCTTGCTTTGATTAATTTCTGCATTGCAGGTCATATGAACCTATAAACATAAAGATCTGCCTACACGGTAAAACAGATATGAAAAACTATATGTCTTTTATATTCAGATGTTTCACTGGACACAGAGGAGGAGGAGGAGGAGGAGGAGGAGGAGGAGGAGGAGGAGGAGGAGGAGGAGGAGGAGGAGGAGGAGGAGGAGGAGGAGGAGGAGGAGGAGGAGGAGATCTTCACCATTTAAAAACAGCTGAATTACAGAAAATTGAGAAAAGTAAGGTCCTACATTTAGGCAGGAAAAGCCAAATGCACATATATAGAATAGGAGGTATGTGTCTCAACAATAGTAACTGTGAGAGGGATCAAGGTGTCTTAATGGACCATCACTTAATTATGTGCAAGGATTATGTGCAATTACTGTATGTCCAATGCATTCTAGGCTGCATCAACAATGGTATGGCATCAAAATCATGAGAAGTGATATATGCACCTTATACTGCACTAGTGAGACCACACTTGGAATATCACACCCAGCTCTGCTTGTCACAATAGAGACCTTGGAAAGAGTGCAGAGAACAGCAACAAAGATGACAAGAGGTCTGAAGGCTAATCTGTATGATGAACAGTTAAGAAAAATAGGTATGTTTAGCCTAATGCAGGAAAGGATTAGGGGGTAACATGATAGCAGTTTTCCAGTACTTGAGGGCCTATCACAGAGAAGATTTCTTTGCAGGAATTATTCTCCAAAACAACTGAAAGCAGGACAAGAAGCAATGAATGGAAGCTCATTAAACAAAGATTCAAGCTGAAACTGAGGAGAATTTTCTAAAAATGAGAACAATTAATTAACAGAGAAGTTTGCCTCCCGAGTTGTGGGTGCTCCATTAGTGGGATTTTCAAGAAAACATTGGACAACCAGTTGTCCAAGATTTATTTATTTATTTATTTATTTATTTATTTATTTATTTATTTATTTATTTATTTATTTATTTATTTATTTATCATTCATTCATTCATTCAGTCATTCATTCAGTCATTCATTCATTCATTCATCCATTCATTCATCCATTCATTTATCTATTTGTTTGCCATACAAGATAACAGGAATAAGAATAAACATTAATAAGAACACAGGAAATGGGTACAAATAAGTGGGAACAGTAGGACAGGGATGTTAGGCATGCTGGTGTACTTATGCACGCCCCTACTGACGTCTTAGGAATAGGGTGAGGTCATCAGTAGGCAGTTTAAGGTTAAAGTTATGGGGGTTTGAGGATTTAACAACCAAGTCAGTAGTGCTTTCCAGGCGTTGACCACACTATTTCTGAAGTCGTATTTTCTGCAATCGAGTTTGGAACGCTATACCTTGAGTTTGTATCTATTCTATGCTCGTGTATTATTGTGGTTGAAGCTGAAGTGCCATGGACAGGTAGGACATTGTAGCAGATAATTCTGTGTGCTATCCTTAGGTAGGTGGCATAGTTCTAGGTTGTCCAAGTCCAAAATTTCAAGCCTGGTGGCATAAGGTATTATGTTGCCTTCAGAGGAGTGCAGTATTCTTTAAGTGCCATGCCAGCAGGTGCTATAGGTTGTCAGCAATTTCCTTCTCCAGCACATGGATAAATACACCTGGAAACATCTACCTACCTACCTACTCTCTCTCTCTCCCTATCTACTGTATTTCTCTCTCTCTCTCTCTCTCTCTCTCTCTCTCTCTCTCTCTCTCTCTCTCTCTCTCTCTCTCTCTCTTTCTCTCTATATATCCCTCTACCTACCTACCTATCTACACACACACACGCTCTATCTACCTACTGTATTTCTCTCTCTCGCTCTATTTTCTCTCTCTCTATCTATCCCTTTTCCTACCTAACTACCTATCTACCTACCTACTCTCTCTCTCTCACCACTTACCTACTGTATTTCTCTCTCTTTCTCTCCCTCTCTATCCCTCTACCTACCTACCTACTTTTAAAAAAAATGCCTCTTCAAAACCTGGGTGCATTTTATACTCCAGTGCGTCTTATACTCTGAAAAATACAGTATTGTGTGACCGTGTATTATTGCGGTTGAAGCTGAAGTAGTCATTGACAGGTAGGATGTTGTAGCAGACAATTTTGTATACTACGCTTAGGATGGCATAATGTCTTCTGCTTTGGGCCAGTGGTTGGACTAAAAGACCTCAAAGTTCCCTTTCAGCCATATGATTCTGCGTAGTTCTTTGTAATTCCTTCTCCTTCTCCTACTTCTTTTGTTTCCAAGTTACACCAATCCTAATCATTTTGGGCTTTCTACCAATCTCCTTAGCTAAAAGTGGTTTTATAAAAACTGTAAAGGCATAAATAATAGTATATCACTTCACTTTTATAAAAGTGCAAAAGAAGGGCTAAATCACTGTATGGGCTTTTATTCTCATACATTTAAGAGATTTTACAATGCTCACATTGGAAAATCATAACAGTAAGTAGCTTGAACTTCATAAAAGAGTGCAGACAGGCAATAAACACTTAGTTACACTATTCATTACTCAGAGTATTTGCTATCTAACTGAAAAGAAATTAAGACAGCTCTTGTTTCTTATATCTTGAGAAATTTCTGTATAAGACTTGATTTTTAAGGTCACTGTATTGTGATGGACAGCATGGTCAAGGTTTGCAAACCTTGCCAGCAAATACACAGAGATACAGTATTTTTCATCCATGCCTAAAGGAGCACTGAATTATCATGGAGTACAAGGCTTTGTTTTATTATTCTGTATTATTGTTCTGTTCTTTTTAATTGTTTTTGTTCATCCCAAGCACTACACAGAGCCACAGATGCAAATACAGGCCGTCCTAGACTTACAGATGGTCACTTGGCAACCTGTCAGGCCTGCAGTGGCTCCTTTAAGAATCTTTGGCCTGCCACACTCTCTGTGTCTAGCTTCATCTTTAGGATGCCTTTTCATTAAAGGGGAGGGGAATAGCAAGGAGTAGTATGTGTTGTTTTCAAAATAAAAAAATTCTAGAAGCTCAAGGTTATTCTTTGTCTTTGCACCTCAACACCTGACCGGAACCAGAGGGGTGGAGATGCCAGCGTGGAAGAAGAAGATTGGACCATGTGATGCATTTGTGGGTGTGGGGGCAAGATCATGAACTTTCAACTGGGTGGGAATCCTAGGTAACTTTCAGAATTGGGATTCCTACAGATGTGCCAACATGTCTGTATTATTAAATTGGAACTTTAGAGATAGCTCTGGCGTGGACTCTGATTAAATTCTGCATATTTGGAACGCTGACACAACCATTGAAACAACATATTCCAAAAACAGCAATAGCAATAGCATTTATATACCACTTCACAGCCCTCTCTAAGTTGTTGTAGAGTCAGCATATTGCCCCCAACAATCTGGATCCTCATTTTACTGAACTTGGAAGGATGAAAGGTTGAGTCAACCCTAAACCACTCAGAATTGAATGCCTGGAGCGAGCAGTGAGTTAGCCTGCAGCACTGCATTCTAACCATTGTTAGACTCTGTAACAAAATCTCTATCCACGCAATTTTATCAAAAAGTCCCTGACCATTCAACCCAATACAGCACAACCAACACAAACCCTAAGAAGAATTACACTGCCATACATTAAGAATAGCTCAGAAACCACCAACAGACTACTACTACATGGAATCAGCTTAGCACACAAGCCTTTCAAAATATCCTAAACAGACCAAAAGAAGCCAACAACCCCAGAAGGAAAAAAAAACAGGAAACATCTACAACATACAATGTAAGGATTGCAACAACCACTATGTAGGACCAACAGGCAGAAGGCTGGCTTACAATGTAAGGATTGCAACAACCACTATGTAGGACCAACAGGCAGAAGGCTGGCAGAACACATCCACAAACACCAATTAGCAGTCAGAAGACATGAAGAAAATTCTTTAATTTCACAACATATAAACAGATTTAACCATAGTTTCATTTGGGAAAATGTAGAGATCCTAAACTAAGTCATGTCCAAAAATGCCAGGGAATTTCTAGAAGCCTGGCATCGATAGAGACATAGACATTAACAGCATCTATAGACTATTCATTCAGCCCAAACAGGAACAAAAAGACCCAAGCATCTCTCCATCAGTAATCAGCACCAAGATCAGCATAGATTAACTTTAAATCCAAGGTTAACATCAGACCAGCAATCAAATAAACAATACCCCGATCAAGAAACTGTCAAAGAAGGCAACAGCAAACAGCCCAGTCAAAGAATCTCTAAGACCACCCTCGCCAACAGTGACACCAAGCCACTAGAATATAAAACTGAAAGCAAACTCCACTCCTTACTACCGTAGGTAACTGATGATGTTACCTAGTCTGGGTAATGAAATGTCTGCAAGAAAACAAGCACGCTCAGAGAGCACCAAGGACCTCTCAAACATTCAAAGTTAGAACAGACCTCATCAGAGTTACTTATGACAAGGTTCTGATGTACTAATGGCTGCCTTCCCCCTTAGGTAACATGATTGCATTTTGGCCAACTCTGTGACTCACTCACATGTATGTCCATTTACAGTGTCATGCAATCCCATGACCCCACTTTATGACATTTTCTTGAAAACTGGCATTTAGTTCCAGTTTTTGGCAAGACCGGTCAACAGTTGATTCATTTAATGAACACAATATTCATTTAACAACTTGAGTTGAACTCAACTTCAGTTTGAGTTGGTCACTTGGCTAACTTGTTTGGTTGCAAGTTGAAAATTACCTGTGGCTATACTGAAAAAAAAAATACAGATGGCCACTAGATAGTAGCAAAGAAGTACAGAATACACAAAGCCATATGTAGCAATCTGGACCTTCACACCCAACATATGGGCTGCTTGACAAAAAACCTAATAGATTCCTTCTGATATGAAGTGGACACCAGTGAATATCTTCTTGATTTTAGAATAGTTTAGGATTGCTAATTATCATAAGATATTCATAATATCACACTAATGACACTGTATTTAAGCTACAAATAAGTGTTTCTTTTTCCTCAGTAAAAGCATATACTGTTCAGTTTTTGTTTTAAGAAAAAAGAAATGAGGCTATTTCTATTTTCATTTTTGAAGAAAAAATGATCTGTCCTTTTGGAAATTTGAAATAACTGAGCAGTTAAAATTCATGATCTACATTTTGTGTCATTATTATTACATTAGTATGCAATTATAGTCCTAGTTAGTCATAATTATACTCATAATTATTCAATTTATCACCATATATTCTCTGAAAATTTTATTGGAGGAGTTATTAACATTAATAAATTGTTTTTCTTCATATCCATATTATTAATTCTCCTCATGTGTGGTAGGAATTATCAGCCATAAAATTAATATAAAGTCTTTACTTTGTATAGCTGACATAATGAAGTATAGTCTGATAACCTTTTACTATTTTCTTATTTTACTGTTTATCCTTCTTCCCATTAAACAGAAAAAAAATATTCATCTAAATTAAGTTAACCATTGGTGTGTGTGTGTGTGTGTGTGTGTGTGTGTAAGTTTGTGTGTTGCTCTGAATTTCTATCCAATACCATCTGTATGGATAATCAAAAGCAACAAGCTTCTTTTATATTTTCTCAATATAAAGCTGATCCTGAATTTCAGATAACTACCTTCGACTCTAGAAAGAAAAATTCAACAAATGTATTTGTGTGTGTGTGTGTGTGTGTGTGTGTGTGTGTGTGTGTGTGTGTGTATGTATTTGTGTTACAACCCCTGGTATGCCCAAATATGGGAGGGAGCTCACTACTCCCCCATTCCTCCATTCCTGTCCTTCGGCTCATTACAGAAGACCATCCAGGCAGAAAACCATATTTTTATTTTTAATGTTGCCTTTGCTATGTTTGTGTTGTATTTGTGCTGATAAATAAATAAAGGGAGACTAGTATAGATCTATTTCAAGCTATTTAGCTCTCATCAGCTAGCCATACCCTTACTGGGATTAGAACCTGGGCTGTATTACATATTAGGCAGATGTATTAGCCACTAAGCCATATGGGGGGGAGTAGTGAGCTCCCTCCCATATTTGGGCATACCAGGGGTTGTAACACAAATACATACCTATTTCCCTGGCTCAGCTGATAAGGAGGAGAGCCTGTGGCTTAGTGGTTAATACATATATAATCTTTAATGTACTTGTAGACCACTTGTTTAATAACGGCTCCAATTAATGACTGTTTCTGAATATATCAGTTACAGCCTAAATTTAAATGTACAATTGTCACTCTGCCCATGTGATCACATGATTGCAATTTGGACATTTGGAAAGTGGCTGGCCTTTACAACAGATTTCAATGTTCCACAGTTACGTGATTGCAATTTGTGATGCTTTGGCCATTTTCTGCCACAAAATGCCATTGGTCAAACTGGATCCCTCTTATGCCTGTGGTGACTCAATTTGACACTTATGTTAAAATTTTCAAGAGGGCACACAGATACAAAAGGAGTAAAGTTTGGATCACAATGCCACATGAAATTGTCCTTATGATGCTTAGTATGATTAAACACAATATACACAATCAGTGTTATCTAGCCCGATAATGAAATCTTCAGAAACCAAACCGCAAGCTCGAAGAATGAACCTCTACCCTCATACCCAATCAACTTTATAAAATCAAGCCATGGCAAGTTTGACAAATAAAATGAAGTCAAGGTAAGTTGATTTGTTTATTTATTAATTCCATTGTGCAATTAAATGCAAATTTCATAATGAAGCCACACTATTTAAAGTTAAAGTGATCCATTCAAATAGAAATTCCAAAATTGGGGAATGTTTTCAAAAATGCTAAAAATGAAATTTAAAAAAAAAAATCTGAGTGACCTAATTAAAAGAAATGTCTGAATAATGGCAAGCGTGAACTGAAAAGGTTGACTGTGCTATATCCCTTCTCGTAAAACAGGAAGTTATCCTGATACGATGCCAACAACTTTACATTACTAATGTCAAACTTTTATGCTCCTTGTCATTGTTCCAATAAAAATGTCTCTCCCACATTTATTTATCCTTCATTTGATTATAATTTCAATTTCTACAGCCGCAAACATACATGTAATTTTTGGCTAGCTTACAAATTTTGAAAAGGTGACATTTGCTATTAAATCAACATAGAATAGATCTCATCAAATCTAGTGTGGAGCTTAGGAAATAACTTTAATTTAGAGATATCGAGCAATGGGGCACACATAGTCCATGAGCACAAATTATATTAGTATCACAGAAATGTCAATTTCTCATTCGTTCATTCTTTCATTCATTCATTCATTCATTCATTCATTCATTCATTCATTTGTTTATCTGTTACCATTCTTTTAATATAGGTTATGCATTTTTTTAAAAAAATGGCATTCATTTGTGTATTTGAGGATTGATTTTATACACCTAGTTTTAATTATTATCTCACCATCTTTCCTAGAAAAGTTAGAGATAAGGAAGAAAAATAGTCAATTGTATTTTATTTTATTTATTTATTTAGTTTGTTGAACATGTACAAGATAACAGGTATAAGTATAAACATGGGCATGAACAAGGAAATGAGTACAAATAAATAGAAACAATAGGACAGGGACGGTAGGCACGCTGGTGCGCTTATGCACGCCCCCTTTACAGACCTCTTAGGAATGGGGTGAGGTCCACAGTAGAAAATTTAAGGTTAAAGTTATGGGGGTTTGAGGATGTAACAAGGAAGTCAGGTAGAGCATTTCAGGCATTGACCACTCTGTTGCTGAAGTTGCATTTTCCACAATCAAGTTTGGAGAAGTTTACCTTAAGTTTGTATCTATTGTTTGCCCGTGTATTATTGAGGTTGAAGCTGAAGTAGTCATCGACAGGTAGGATGTTGTAGCGGATAATTTTGTGTACTATGCTTTTCTCTTTTGTCTTAACTGTTACAGGGAAAAATACCTTCCCTCTCCAAGATACCATTTGCTCCAATCATTTTCCTGCCTTATAACTATTCTTCAAATGAGACTTTAGAAATGATATGTCCAGAAAGATGGATGAACATCTTTTTCTGCTTACTTCAGCATCTGTTCCTTTGGGTCTCCCTAGGATACACTGTGACCTGAGTTTGAGAGTAGGCCAAGCACAGGTTTGCATTCTTTTAATTCTAAAGTTTCCTCATGATTTAAAAGAGCAGAACCAAATTGTATGTATGCAAAAGGAAATAAAGCATTTAAGTAGTAATAACCATTCACTACCTAGGTTAAAAAAGAAGACAGTCTATTTTGAGAAAATCAGAGGGTAATCATGATAACTAAATTATATTGATTTTTTTTTTAAGTGAGATATCATGAAGTCAATGCATTATTTTTATTTGAAAATTTCTGGAATTCAAAGGGCAATATATTAATATATACATATTTCTCGTGCAGTCTTTACTGTGTAAATTTGCCCATCTATTTATTGCAATAGACTGGCAAATTTACACAGTAAAGACTTCATAAGAAAAAATGGGTACTTTATGGACGCAGAATTAAACATCTGGATCAGTTTATGAGAATTTGAATCTTTGTGATGAAAGGTGGCTTTCCTTTCTACACTAAAGATCATTTCTAATTCCACAGTGACAAAGTTGACCATTGTTTTTACGTTATGTGGATACACAGATGTAGGAGGAAATCCAATTGTGTGCTTCAATTACTATCAGAAGATTCTAACGATGGAAAAGAAGATAGGAATTTAGCAGTGGTGAAATTCATTTTTTTTTACTGCCGGTTCTTTTTGGCATGGCTTGGTGGATGTACTTTGGCTTGGTGGGCGTGGCTTGGTCGGTGTGGCAGGGGAAGGATACTTCAAAATCTCCATTTCCACTCCACTGCTTGGAAAGGATACTACAAAATCTCCATTCCCACCCAACCTTGGGGCCAGCCTGAAGTGGCATTTGCCGGTTCTCCGATCTACTCAAAATTTTCGCTACTGGTTCTACAGAACCTGTTAGAACCTGCTGGATTTCACCCATGGAATTTAGTATATGATTTGTTTCTCCACACACTTCACCTCCTCATTATGGTCTACCATAAGCTCTCAAAAACTGATCTTCACTCCAACTCTGACTACCTGGATAGGTCGCTGCAGTTTTCTTGGTAAGATTTTGGAAGTTTTTTTGCCTTCTCCTTATTCTTTGGGTTGGAAGAAAGTGACTGGTTCAAGGTCACTCAGCTGGCCTAGCATAACCACTACACCAAACCACTGCTCGCAAGGATGATAAGAGATTAATATCCCACTATAGCAGCAGGCCTTTAGTCAAGCCACACTGAATTCCATTCAGTATTTAATATCTGTGCACAGATCTACTGGATTATGTTGTCCAGAATAAGGTGGATTCAAACAGTTACAGTTGTGTTTGTTACCAAATGATAAGTTTGTCCATCCAATGGACACTATATATACTAAGCATTTATTCTACAACACATTTTTTTTTTTGCTGGAAAGGAAAAAGAAATATGACAAATGAAACTGTTAAGCGTGGACATTACAGGGACATACAAATTACAAGTGTGTATGTGTGGGTGTGTGGATTTGATGCAGGTGTGTTTAGAATAGGGAATCATAAGGCAGAGATGGCCATCACAATTGTTCAGGTGAAGTCCTGCCCCTTTGATCTTGTGATGATATCATATAGAATAACAGAGTTGGAAGAGACCTGGAGGTTTTCTAGTCCAACCCCCTGCTTAGGCAGGAAACCCTACATCCCTTTCAGACAAATGATTATCCAACATCTTTTTTAAAACTTCCAGTGTTGGAGCATTCACAACTTCTGGAGGCAAGTTATTCCACTGATTAATTGTTCTAACTGTCAGGAAATTTCTCCTCAGTTCTAAGTTGCTTCTCTCCTTGATTAGTTTCCACCCATTGCTTCTTATTCTACCCCCAGGTGCTTTGGAGAATAGTTTGACTCCCTCTTTTTGTGGCAGCCCCTGAGATAGTGAACAACTCTACCATGTCTCCCCTAGTCCTTCTTTTCATTAAACTAGACATACTCAGTTCCTGCAACCGTTCTTCATATGTTTTAGCCTCCAGTCCCCTAATCATCTGTGTTGCTCTTCTCTGCACTCTTTCTAGAGTCTCAATATCTTTTTTACATCATGGCTAAATGCAGTATTCCAAGTGTGGCCTTACCAAGACATTATAGAGTGGTATTAACACTTCATGTGATCTTGTTTCTATCCCTCTGTTTATGCAGCATAGAATTATGTTGGCTTTCTTGGCAGCTGCTGCACAGCTGCCACATATCAAATACATGTACAACAAGATGGGACTTCAAGCAGCAATCCTGACTTTGCTTACTGCCTCCTCAGATGTCCCATTCAAAAACAGCTGCACTTGTTTGACCAATGAAACCAAATTTGCCAATGTGATATTATTATCATGAACAGACGGAACTGCATTATTTGGCATTTCTTCCTTCTGTGGTGATCACTTTACAGATATGATGTGAAGTAAAGATATAAACAAAGGAACTGCCAAATATTCACTTCTGTCAGGTTTAATATTCTGGATATACAAGCAACTATCAATCAGACTGCAATACAGAGATTTTTAAATCATCCTTTGAGGATCTTTATAAGCAACTCAAATAAACATGTGCTGTCATTCAAATAAACAGCCCTGTATTTTAATAAATCTGCATTTCTGTTTCTTGAGGGAGGTGTTTAAATAAATGAAACATTAAAATAAGCACAACTTAAAATAAAAAAAAACATTTTTAAACGTTAAGTAGTTTAAAATTCAGAATATAAAATAGTCCATCATTTTTAACCATTGTACAATCAAAAGTTATCTTTCTGATAGTTGAAAGGTGATCATGCTCTGTAGCTATTTCTTTTAAGAAAAAGATCTTTTTTTGTATTCTATCATATCTGTCTGTCTGTCTGTCTATCTATCTATCTATCTATCTATCTATCTATCTATCTATCTATCTATCTATCATCATCTATCTAATTATCAATATATCTTTCTATCTCTACCTACTTGGGTCAAGACTTTAGAAAAGCTCTCAAATATTGGAGCTTTAAAATGCAAGTTATAGACTTGCTAAGCTATACGTTTTTTTCCTGAAGTAGCAAAAGGTGAAAACTAAATGGACCAAGTCACACAAAAATCATGCATTAGTGTCACTGTACCCATACATTTCAGGACTGTACTTCTTCAGGTAGATACGCACACTAATCCCCATTAGGATCATTAGTTTAATTCATTTTGCGGTTTTACTACCTTGCCACTGTTTTTAAATGAGACACTTGTCCTTTGTGACTCGTTCTGCTACTGCCACAGATTTCCAAATGGAGATGGTAGCTTTCAGTAATTACAATTTAAAGAATGTTTTAAGAAATAGAATGCCACTGATTGATCATGTCATGGATGAAAAGAATTATGATATGACAGAATCCCATCTAGTTTTACGGAGAAGCAAAAGAACCGACTTCATTTTATAACAGATGTATGGCAAAACGAAGACATTAGAAGCCCTTCAAAATCTCCTAGTATGTCCGGTTCCGGTTCCGGCGGCTACGGCGACAGGCAAGCCTTTGCCTGCTCCCACTTTCCCGGTGGGCTTCCCCCGCTCCGGGGGGGCACAGGACGCCTCAAAGGAGGCGCCCTGCCGAGGGAGCGGCTCGCGGAGGGCCCCTGCATCGGCGGCGGCTGGTGGGGGCTTCTCCGCTTCGCTCTAGGCACTGGGGAGCAGCTGGAGGGCGCGCACGCGTCTCGCCCCATGCCGAGCGGACAACGTACTCTTGAAGGAAGCAGCGGCGGTATGGTGAGAGGCTTCCTCCCCTCATTCCCTTCCTTTTGAAATAATGGACTTTTCAGCACTTTTAAAAAACTAAACTTTCGGATCTCCGCTAGAGGTGCGGCTAGAGGGAGGGGGGTTTCCCCCCCCTTGGACAAACGGCTTGAGAAGATTCTGCTTTCGCCCCCAGGGGAAGGAGGAGGGGGGAGAGCCAACTAAGGATGCCTCACCCCTTTAAAAGTGACTTTTATTGGATCTAGCTCCAGAACTTATGGGTGAACTGAGAACTTTTTGAACTTTTAAAATTTTATTATGCCTCTGAGCCCAAAGCTGGCAGGGCAAGATGGCACACTTCCGTTGTCTTCATGAACTGTGAAACCTGACTCCACCTTTAAAATTCAGGCTTCCGGTCTTTGTCCCCGAGTCACCCAGAGGAATCTCTTGTGGATTGTTTTTTTTTTTCTGAACTCTTTGGAGGAAAAACTTTCATCTATTGCTAGAGTAACTAAAGAAACTCCCACCTGTTTGGATCCTCTGCCTTCTGGATTCGCCTGCCTGCTCTACTTCTCCAGCTGTCCAGTTTCTACACTGACTGATCTCCTTGTTTTATAAACCATGTCTCCAAAAAGACCACCTCCTGGAAAGCCTGGCTTTGCTACTTCTGCTCCAGCGTCTGCAACGTCCAGCCCAGCCACACAGTCAAAGATAACAGAACTGATGCAACCTAAGACTACAGAGATAGACCTTCAACAAATGCTTCAACAAATTTTACAGGGCCAGGAGGAAATTAAGAAACAGTTAAGGGAAATGAAAATGAAATTAAAGAGAATCAAGCTCAAATTTTTAAGAATTCACAGAGACTGGACCTTGTGGAGGGTGGGGTGGCGGAGGCAAAGGGGGGGGGTAGAGGCCTTACAGAAGGGGAACAAAGAACTTGATATCCAGCAAATGAAAACAGAGTTTGAGAGAATGTCCTTTTATCTTAGATTTCAAAATGTAATAGAAGTAGATGGGGAAAATATAAGGGACATTATGACTAATATTCTAGCTGAATACATACATAAAGATAAACACCAGATGGAATGGGAAATAGACCTAGTTTATAGAGTGAATTCAGCATATGCCAAAACACACAATGTACCCAGGGAGGTTCATATTAAATTCCTTAGGAAAACCACAAGAGATGAAATTCTGGGTGTACAAAGGGGGCAAACACTGACATACCACGACAGGGAGATAACCATTCTGAAGCAGATTCCCCAAAAAATTAGGGAAAAAAGGAAAAGTTATTCGCAATTGGCGAATAAACTATACCAGAAGGGGGTGTGGTTTAGATGGTTGATGCCTGAAGGTATGCTGATATTCTGGGAGGAGACAAGAATTAGAATCAACACACCCATAGAGGCACAGGCCTTTATGGAAAAAAATAAAGTGAACCTAGAAAAAACAGAAGATACTACAACGGTCACACAGGACACGGGAGGGGCCGGAGCTCTGCCGGCGGGGGGTGAAGGGGCAACACCAAGAAAGCTCAGATCACAAAAATGAACAAGAAAATCACAAAGTTATAAACACACCGAAAGTAACAATGAATCTATATCTAGACTATATATCATAACGATATGAACTGACTGAAAATTATTTTTTCTAGAATTAATATGCTGATTTTTTATGATTATGTATTAAGGATTGACATTTTGATGTAACCTATGAGTTTGGAGGGAGGGGGCGTCTGCCATATTTGCAACTGCCAAAATTTGTAACCATTCCACTTACCTTTTTCCGTAAAAATGTTTTTAAAAAAAACCAATAAAACTTTTAAAACAAAATCTCCTAGTATGTCAAGGAAATGCTAGAGACATCCAAAAACTTAAGAAGACAGGTAGATCCTGTCAAAGCCATAGCATTTTATTTGCATGTTGCATATATAAAGGTAAAGGTTCCCCTCACACATATGTGCTAGTCATTCCTGACTCTAGGGGGTGGTGCATATCTCCATTTCAAAGCCAATGAGCCAGTGCTGTCCGAAGACACCTCCATGGTCATATGGCCAGCATGATTAATACCGAAGGTGCACAGAATGCTGTTACCTTCCCACCAAAGTGGTCCCTATTTTTCTACTTGCATTTTTATATGCTTTCGAATCACTGGGTTGGCAGAAGCTGGGACAAGTAATGGGAGCTCACTCCATTACGCCACACTAGGGATTCGAACTGCCGAACTGCCAATCATTCTGATCAACAAGCTCAACATCTTAGCCACTGAGCCACTGCGTCCCTGTGAGGGATGCATATATACCTGGCCTAATTGTAAATATATATGAAAGTGTCAACAACTAATGAAAGTTGCTTAATATGACAGATAAATTTAAAAGAACACCTGGGGTCATGCATCTCTACAAATTGTTCACATCAAAAGGATTCATTTACTTAAGTATTCATTTTCATTGCTTGAACACAAGTAATTTTTTGATTTTAATTATTTGGGTGAAGCACAACATATATTTTAAGGTAATAGTTTAAATAGAGTATTATTGGTTTTGGTTTTGAAGGAATTTATGATGTAAAATATTACTGTGAATACCAAATTATTCTGCTTATTATGACAAAAGGTGCTAAAGTGCATTTACTGGAGCAAGAATAATCATAATGAAATTAAATATAGCCTGAATGAATTACATTGGGATTTGATTCTGCCAGGTTAATTCTGCGATCTATTTCCCAGATAGTAAGTTCCAATAAACATATTGAAACATCCCATAGAATTTGACTGAGCTCCTGTTACTTATTCCAGCTTCTGCCAACCTAGCAGTTCGAAAGCATGTAAAAATGCAAGTAGAAAAATAGGGACCATTTTTGGTGGGAAGGTAACAGCATTCCATGCACCTTCGGCATTTAGTCATGCCGGCCACATGACCACAGAGATGTCTTCGGACAGTGCTGGCTTTTTGGCTTTGAAACGGAGATGAGCACCGCCCTCTAGAGTTGGGAATGACTAGCACACTATATGTGCAAGGGGAACCTTTACCTTTAAGTTAAAAACCCACATTGATTTTCATTAATAAATTATTGAAAAAGTATTTTCAGTCTTGTTAAAATTATGATAAACAACCTGTTGTTGTTATTCAATAATATCAGCCTTTACAATAGTTTCTTGTTAAAGTCTTGTATTGTCCCTCTTCTGATATTAATGCCTCTTTCAACTCTCTGGTGTGTTTCTTTCCTATAGGATAAAGTTCATCATATTTTGTAAAGGTTGCAAAAGTTTTATCCTCGAAACCTTTATAATATGGGTCTGATAACCATCTAGCCTAGGCCTCTTTCCAGTGGTAGGGTCCTACCAGTTTAGACCAGTTCAGCCGGACCGCTAGTAGCTTGGTGGCCTGGATCGCTGGAACCGACAGTGACCCAGACCTGCTACGCCACCGAACCAGTTCTTCTGGTGGCGCCTATGGCATCGCCATCTTGGTTTTTTGTTTCTGTGCATGCACAGAGCAATTTTAGTTGTACTGCACGCATCCCAGAGAGAACCAGCAGTAGTCTCTATCGGAACCCACACCTGCCTCTTTCCTACTTAATCTGTTTTTTATAGCTTCAGTGATTTCCTTTATGGTTGTAAGCTTACTACTAATACATTCCTTGATAAATTTTGTTTCTTTAGGTGTTCATTTATTTTATCCACAGAAATGTCACTTGGAATAATATTGATCAAATGTTTTTAGTATGACTGCATTGTCCATTAATATCATATCACCTGTATTATCCATTTTTACATCATGTCTATGCTACCACTTCTCTATATTTACAAAATCAAAATCTACATAATTCATTTTTATTTCCATTTTTCTTACCATTAACATAAATAATTGTCAATGTAAAAACTTACACATATATTTAAAGGTTTTACAGTATCAGACACCATGGAAATGAGTAACAAACTGACTGGAGAGGCAAAAAGTCACAAACTCACTGAATTTTAAAGGTTTAGACATATTATGTTAGCTTACGTGCAAGAACTCTTTCTTTGAAAATTAATCCTCAATATCTTAAATTGCTTTAGCTGAAATTCTATCATACATTTTTAATTATCTAATTAATTTTCTAAATGTCACCGAAATGCATTTTCACTAGAAAATACATTTTATTTTATATCAGAAAGTTTAGGGAATTTTTTTTAAAAAAGAATAACTTTTGAGTATTTAAAAACCAGTAATAATTATTTAGCCACAACATGGCTTTTATTTTATTATATATATATATATCAAGGAGTAAAGCCAAAACCAAGCAACCAAAATATTATTTATGCATTTATTTAAAATGTATTCTTCCTTCTCATCAGGAAGCCTCTCCAAATTTTCCTCACAGTAAGAACTCCAAGAGGTAGACTTGGACTGACTTAATATGATTGAATCAAAGATACTCAATGAACTTCTATGGCTGAGTAGGAACTAGAGTCAGTGGTGGGATTCAAATAATTTAAAAACCGGTTATCTACCCTAAGGACCGGCTGGGTGGGTGCGGCCGTGGTGGGCATGACCATGGGTGTGACAGGCCTCCTGCAACCCCCTGGGAGCAAAAATGGGCTGCAAGGGGGACATGCCCCCTGCACTCCATTTTGGGCCTAGTGGGTCTCCCTGCAGCCTCCTGGGAGCAAAAATGGGCCATAGGGTAGCCAGTAATTTAACAACTAGTTCACCCAATCCTGCCTGAACTGGATGAATCCCACCACTGACTACAGTTATGCTCTTTCTCCTTCTAATCCATCTTCACAATCTTCACCATTAATCCAAACAATGTTTTCTTTTTTCTCTCTCAGATCAATCCATCATAGAGGGCTGTTGGAAGGGCAACATCAGGGGTACAGCAGGGGTTCCATTTCTAGAAGAAATATATCAGTCAGTTAATCAACATTTCCCATCTAGTTCTTAATTATTATTCAATACATTGGACAATAATGTCTTTATTATGTGAAATAAAGTTATATTGTTTTGTTTGTTTTATTGGATTTATATGCCGCCCTTCTCCCAAAGGACTCAGGGCGGTGTACAGCATTAAAAAACAGATATTGCAAAACTTAAAAGAAAATTAGAAACAATCCAAGAAAGAAACCGAATTAATATAACACTAACATTTTAAAAATTAGAAAAAATTAACAGGCCATTAAAAATATCTTTTTAATGTTCCACTTGGCCAGTGTGAAGCCATAGACATTGCAAAAGTAAGTAAGCAAGTATATAAATAAATATGAATGTTTTAATATGTGGCTCATTGCTTCTTATTTTTAATTGTTGAATGTGTGAGACATTTGCAGACTTCCTTAGCTGGAACCCAGTTCTCAGTTTGTGAAATTCTTATCATTGTTTTAATGTAAACATTGAAAATGATTCTTTTTTCTTCAAGATTAATATGAAATATCATTTGATTTATGGATGCTCTGTCTGAAGATAAAAGAGAGCCCTTTTTTTCCACTTTTCCAATTTATATATCTTTATTTCCTACAATACTTACTGTTCTACCTAATCCATAGAAAGGGACTAATCTTTATTCTTCATTATAAAGTAATTTTGGCAGCCCACTCTTCTGTCTGATCCCTTTTTTCCCTGTCTGTTCATAGCAAAGTTGAGAACAGAGAATTCTGTCAGATGGAATTAGGCAGATAGTCTTTAATCCCTCTTAAAATACACACATTTGTGCAGTTCCCAGGTTGAAAGTTTTGTGCCCATGTGGGTAGTCTAATTTGAACAAAAAAAAATCAAAGAAAAAAGCATGAGAGTGGAAAATAAATAAACTTTGGGAAATTAGTTAGAAACATGTGGGAATAAGCACAATATTCCTCATCTGCATGCATAATGACATAATACAACATCACTAAAGATGCATTTTGAGAAGCAAGATAAGGTTCTATCAGTCTAATTCCACCAGCAAGGGCATTAGCACCTACAGGCAACATAAGAGGGATGAAAATAATGAAACACACATTGAAACATTCCAACACAAACTCTGCCCCTTTTTACCTGTGTCACAATGTCTTGTGAAACCGTTTAAGCAGCAAAACTTGCACTGTGACATCAGCATGCACATCACAACACTATAATAAAATTATGACTTGCTGCAGGCATCTTGAATAGAAGTCTTCTATCTTAAGAGAAAATCTGTGTCATTCATTCCAGAAGTGTTCCAGAATTTTGATTCTGTATCTGCGAACATTTTTAAATTCTCTGCATTGTTATGTGTTTGATTTGCTGCTTGCAAGAATTATTTCACTCCTGAATATTTAATTTACATGCTCCAAGAATATTCAGTCCCCATCAAAATACCATCTCCATGCCAGGTAAATGTGATCAATCTTATTCTGCATTCTAACCCTAATGTTATTTGTGTACATCTTTACCTTATTGTCTTACTTGAGACTTACTTAAATCATTCAACATGACAAGTTCTATTGCTTAGCCATATGAAAAAGTAGTTCATTAGTCCATTGAAAATTGGTGTTGCATTCATGAAGTAATGTTTACACCTGAGTGGGAACCTATGTCTCATTTGTAACCGGTTGTCTGAGACAGTCCCCCATCATGCCATTTAAGGTGGCCTGTTTTTCTGCAACCTTATAATATATAGAATGGAGAAAAGTTATATTTATAAGAATATCTAAAGAGCATAAAACGTTGATTCATCTGGGAATATAAAACATGTTGCCCTCCAGATGTTCTTGGAATTCTGTTTCAAGCTACTTCAATCAACAATTCCAGTGTTGACAGATGTGAAGCGTTGTACTGAACAATGTGTAAGGCTACAATTCTTCACCCTTGATTCTATTCTGTAACATATTACATCATATGTTGGCTAGTTTGTTAGTTTGGGTTTAAAGAAAGGACTTAATTTCAGACTTTGTATTTCTATCTGCATTTTTTGGAGAATTGATGAAAACTAATGTCATGATGTAAATTCAGATTTAATCTACAATTGAGCTTAACAAATACCCCCACTGACCAAACTTCATGTCATTGAGGTTTCACTGTACTGCATGTTCCTCATTCTATTCCTGACATATTCAAAAGCTTGCAATGTTCTAACAATTTTTGAAATTAAAGAAAAATGCACTTGTGATTCAGTTCTCTAATGTGAATTTTGTACGACAAATGCATTGAATAATTATGCAAACAAAAATGCATTGTTTACTAAAAAAATTGCACATAAAGATGTCCTACTTAATATTATTTACTCAAAATGTCTTTATTTTGATGTAAAGTATTGACTGTCCCTCTTCTATGCAACATGCTCCAGAAATGCAGAATAATACATTATAACACAAAATGACACCCTAAATTTATCTGTCTTATTCTCTTCCTTTAACAGGTAAATAAATAAGAAAACATGTTTTATCTGGAATAAACAGTTTCACCTTTACTCATGTATGAGCATTAACTATTTTCAATTTATAGTACAGGTATCTGTTTAATCATGTATTTGTCATATAGATAAAGATGAGGAAACTGGGATCTTCTAGCTTTTTGTTTTTTCACTGCTCCTCTGATCAATTAGTAAATATTCAGAAATGATAATTAATTTAGGCTGACAACCACTAATGAGATTTCTGTTGTAAGGGGGGAAAATCCAGTTATGGTGCTACTGAGAGGACTCAAATGGGTTGGTGGTTCGCAACTTAATTGGGGGAAGGAATTTGCAGGACTTAATGAATCTCTTTTCTGTTAAAATCTCACTCCAGTTTTTCAGGAAAGAATACACCTGGTCTGCTTAGATCTCTTTGTGACTTTTGATACTTTCTTTCAGCCATTTTACTTAATTTTATTAAGCTGTTCCAATCCATACTCATGACGAAGGTCACTACAGTGGCCCTTAACTGAACAATGTTGTAAGAAGCAGTCTTATCGCCCAGTTTTTAAACATCTGCAGCAGGGGTGTCAAACTCATGGCATTACAGTAGCATTATGTGATGTATTGGGACTTTCCCCCCCTTCATTAAACTGGACGTGGGCATGGTCAGAGTGTGATGCATCCGGTCCTGATCTACAGTATATGAAGCCACTGGGAGAGACTACTCAATTGTCTGGAATGCAATATCATCAATATGCTGGTGTTCCAATTTGTATAGGACCAATGCAAATTTTTGGGGAGATGATGCCAAACTCCCCTTCCCAAGGTCAGGGCATACAGATATTGATCCCTGACGAGCTGGAGTTGTTGCTTATACGTAAGATGTTGCCATCAGAGTTGCAATCTAATCAGGGAGCATATTAGTGACTTGCAGTTTCTTCTGGGCTCATGGCTCCTGTTGGATCAGTAGGTGGAAGCTGTAGACAGATGAGACACATGCAATTCTGACTGATGTGCCAATTGTAATCTTACTTGGAGCAGGAGATAACCACAATTCATGAACCTATCACCATCTAGACCATGGGTGTCAAACCCACCACGTCACATTGCCGTCACGTGATATTTTGTGACATTTTACCCATTAGTGAAACTGGGGTGCGCATGGCCTATGTGTGACACATCTGGCCATGGGCCACCAGTTTGACATCCCTGATCTAGACTACTGTAAGGTACTCTACTTGAATATTTAATAACTCCCGTTGGTTCAATTTGCAAAGGCCACAAACTTTTAGATTCCTGACCTTGGAAGCAAGAAGCATACATTTATTGGTGTCTACATTGATTCCAGATCCAGTTTGAGATACTGGTTGGGTTTTTTTTGTATTGTGATGGTACATAGATAGGGATAAGTAATTAAATAAATGGCTGTATTTACTTGCAGGGAAAGGAATCTGCAGAAGGAATGATGGGCCACACCTTTTTTTCCAGTATGCATCAGAGATGGTATTCAGCAGGTTCTGACCAATTCTGGAGAAAAGGTAGCAGAAATATTGAGTAGTACAGAGAACCAGTAAATACCACCTCTGACTGCCCCTGCCCCCATCTATTCTCTGCCTCCCGAGTCTCATCTGATTGGGGGGGAAATGAGGATTTTGCAGTATTCTTCCCCTGGAGTGGGGAGGGAATGTAGATCTTACAGTATCCTTCCCCTGCCACGTTCATCAAGCCACACCACCAAGCAATGTCACGCTCACCAAGCCATGCCCACAGAATTGGTAGTAAAATATTTTTGAATCCTACCACTCTTAAGCATCTACATGTGTTCCTCATAAGTAAACCCCACTAGGTTCCAAGGTCAAAGATATATAACACCTAATTTTTTACATTCATTTTGGCAATTTTCAATCATTTGTTTGTAATTAAGTCCTTCTGTGGAGCTCCTAACTTAATTTGCCTTCCAATGTTTCCCCCCCCCCCCACACACACACACTTTTCAAGGAAGAGATTATCTTAAGTGTGGATGAGGAGGTTCTCCTCTTCTTCCTCTTCTTCTTCCCCTTCCGCTTTTTTTTAATCTCCCAATTTCTTACATGATGCAGACAACAAGATGTTATTTTATCTCAAGCAATTTTAGTGGAAATAAGCAGAGTTTTTGTGAGAGGATATATGTAGGGGAGCATTTAAAATATGATTCAATATTTGAAAGAATCAGTGCTTTCTGTTCAATGGAATCATTTAAGGATAATGAATTCTCACACACTTTCCCACTGACTTCAGAAGGAGGGAAAGGAAGAGAAGGAGAGAAGGAGAAAATGAACACTGAGAGAAAAATGAGTATGCAAACTTTATAGCTCCAGATCTCTCAAAGCCCCAGTTCACAGGTTTTAGCATTAATACTTGAACTCAGATGTTTGGCAAGCATATATGTATTTTGCACCGGAGGTACAACACATTTTGTTTAGAACTACCACATCTGGATTGGAAACATCCAAATGACCGCTATTTTGGAGCAAACATTAGTAATTTGGATTTTTACAGATCTGATATATCTATTAATTCTTTCATCCCCAAATGTTTTGACTGATACCATGTCATTATAATTTACAATTCTGCACTATACAATTCTCACATAAGGAATTATGTACAAGCACATGCATATACACACATGCTTTTTAAAGAGTTCTTCTTTTCCTGGACTTATATAGAAATGGTGTGTGTGTGTGTGTGTGTGTGTGTGTGTAGCTCTCATGTGAGTGTAGGAAAAGAATTAGCTCTTTTAATTAAATTATTTGTATTCTGCTCTTATTGTTTATAAGGGACATGGTGGCTCATTGGCTAAGCCACTGAGCTTGTCGATCAGAAGGTCAACAGTTCAGCAGTTCGAATCCCTAGCGCTGCATAATGGAGTGAGCTCCTGTTACTTGTCCAAGCTTCTGCCAACCTAACAGTTTGAAAGCATATAAAAATGCAAGTAGAAAAATAGGAACCACCTTTGGTGGGAAGGTAACAGCACTCTGTGCACCTTCAGCATTGAGTCATGCTGGCCACATGACCACACAGATGTCTTTGGACAGTGCTGGCTCTTCGGCTTTGAAACGGAGATGACCATCACCCCCTAGAGCCTGGAACAACTAGTACATATGTGAGGGGGAACCTTTACCTTTACCTTATTGTTTTTACAAATAACTCCAGACAGCTATTCCTGTTTTTCCCACAACAACAACACTGTGACATTGTTTGGATTGAGAGTGAATGATTTGCCCAAGGTTACCCACCTGATTTTTGAACTCACAGACTTCTCTTTCTATCATGGTGCCTTAAACACTAGACCAAACTGGCTTTCTTTTATTAAGGAGTTGACTGAGATGCTAGCCACAGATCCTTTGTCCATTTTGCCAAGTGACCTTTAACCATGTATAATTTGATGTTTCTATAAAATATGAGTTTTATTTTCTTGATCTAAGTAACATTTTCTTGACCCAAGTGATGTTTTTCTTTTCTTACTAGCTTCTACCCAAGCAGATAAAGAGTCCAAAGACTATGATTTTTTTAAAAAAGAAAACTATTTTAGAATCAACTCCCTAGAACAAAATCTAATGGGAGAAAAATGTCAGATGAAATTGATGACATGAAATGTGCCCATAGCCACTCAATCAACCTTGCTTCTTAATCCTCCTCCCAACTAGAACATTTATTCCTGGAAGTGTTAATAATACCAAATAGTCATTATTCTGCAGTGAGGAAGAGCACAAGAGGTCACTTCCTCATTAAAACAGGAAAATTAAGTGCATTGGATTTAAAACTTTGTTTCATCTTTTATTCAACATTATTTAGGAGAAATGAATCTTGCCTAATGAGAGAAATTTCATGCCTGAGATGGGACATTTGGGAGTGGCAATATTTTCTGGGTGAAATGACACAATTTCAATATCATATTTAAAGAAACTAAAAGGCTAGAGATGTGGGGATGAAATTGTTTGCATTATTTCATAGTGCCCAAGAGGACTTGGGTAAGTCCCTTATAAGCAGATGTGTGTGGTTGGAACTACTGTTTGAAGAATTACCTCAGTGACATCTATGTGAGTTGCTGTTAGTGATTTAGAGCTGTTCTTTGTGAGTTAAAGCTGCGGCAACCACTGACATAGTGTGGTAGCTACTATTTCAGTTGTAGTAAATACCAGTTTTTCAATGGGAAGTAGGAACAACCCTGAGGAACAAGAGGTAGAGTCAAACCCAAGGGTGGGATTCAGCCCGTTCAGACCAGTTTGGGCAAATCAGTAGTTCCCACCCACCCACCCCGGTGCTTTCCTGTCCTATATTTCCATGTTTTTTAACCTCAGGTGATTGATGTGGCATAGCGGATTGCTGCATGTCAGCTGTTTAACTCACAGGCGCTGACATAAAATGTAAGTTTTGAAGTTTTAAAAGGTCATTTTTTTAATGCTGCATGTGCACATGAGCTGCTCACTCACCTGTTCAGCAACACTGTTGTGACCTGCCAGTGGCCAGTGGAGCTGGCAGCAGATTCAGACAGTGAGGAAGTTGGGGAAGAACATGGGCTAGTCCTGGAGTCTGAGGAAGGCTCTGATGAGGGCTCTGTGCTGGAGGCAGAGAGGGGGCCAGAGCCATATGCCAGTTATCAGCTGCCTTCAGAGTCAGACAGCAGTGAGACAGATAAACAATTGGAGCCTGTTCCCAGCAGTGACTGGCGGGCAGTAGAGGCAAGGGAGGCAGGGCCTCACCTCTCTTCATGGAATAATAGTATATAATATTATATACTATATATATAATATTATATACATCCGTCCGGCCGCGCCTGGGAGGTGCGGAGGCAGAAATGTTGTCGGCGCCTCCGGATGACGAACCAGTTGCTTGCTTTCATCATCGGGAGGCCGACAACATTTCTGCCTCCGCGTCTCCCGGGCGCGGATGGACGAAGGTAGCCAGAATGGCGCCGAAGCAGTCCGGCGAGCGAGCGAGCGAGGCAGCGAGTGAGGCAGCGAGATCTTCGGTCAGACTTCTCTTTCACTCGTCCACCGGACTGCTTCCGCGTCTCCCGGGCGCGGATGGACAAAGGTAGCCAGAATGGTGGCAAAGCAGTCTGGCGAGCGAGCGAGCGAGGCAGCGAGCGAGGCAGCGAGATCTTCGGTCACTCGTCCACCAGACTGCTTCCGCGTCTCCCGGGCGCGGATGGATGAAGGTAGCCAGAATGGCGGCGAAGCAGTCCGGCGAGCGAGTGAGCGAGCGAGGCAGCGAGCGAGGCAGCGAGATCTTCGGTCACTCGTCCACCGGACTGCCTCGGCGCCATTCTGGCTACCTTCGTCCATCGGCGCCCACGAGATGCGGAAGCAGTCCGGTGGACGAGTGACCGAAGATCTCGCTGCCTCGCTCGCTGCCTCGCTCGCTCGCTCCCCGGACTGCTTCGGCGCCATTCTGGCTACCTTCGTCCATCCGCGCCCGGGAGACGCGGAGGCAGAAATGTTATCGGCCTCCCGATGATGAAAGCAAGCGACTGGTTCGTCATCTGGAGGCGCCGACAACATTTCTGCCTCCGCGTCTCCCGGGCGCGGATGGACGAAGGTAGCCAGAATGGCGCCGAAGCAGTCTGGCGAGCGAGCGAGCGAGCGAGGCAGCGAGCGAGGCAGCGAGATCTTCGGTCACTCGTCCACCGGACTGCTTCCGCATCTCCCGGGCGCGGATGGACGAAGGTAGCCAGAATGGCGCCGAAGCAGTCCGGCGAGTGAGCGAGGCAGCGAGCGAGGCAGCGAGATCTTCGGTCACTCGTCCACCGGACTGCTTCCGCATCTCCCGGGCGCGGATGGACGAAGGTAGCCAGAATGGCGCCGAAGCAGTCCGGCAAGCGAGCGAGCGACGCAGCCTGATCTTCGGTCGCTTCCAGAGCCGGAGCGGGATGGAGCAGCCACCGCCTTGGAAGTGAGTCGCGCGGACAGAGCTTTGGGGCTGAGGAGAGAGGCAGGGATGGAGGGAGTGGGGGGAGAGGAGCCGTCCCCCTCACCCCCCAAGCAATGGGGAAAGCTTTCCCGAAATGGGGGGGGGGTGTCGCGGGAAATAAAAAGGGTGCGCGCTGGGGGGGGGCGAAGGAGGCTTTGGCGTGCCTTAGAGGCAGGCGGGCAAGCAACGAAAGGAGCAGCGAGGGCGGGCGGTGGCTGCAGGCAGCAAGGCTTGAGCGGGGTGAAAGGGACTGGTGCCGGTGGAGGAAGTAATGCTACGCCGCGGTCCCCTTAATGTTCACTCAGGAAGGCAGAGAACGAGACCACGTGGTCTGCACACATGGTCTGCACACGTGGTCCCATTCCCCGCCTTCCTGATGACGTCACCAGCCTCCCTAGCCATAACCCTCACCGCACGTCATTGGTTCCCAGTGTGCACATGTGCAGAGTTGCCAGATGAAGGGAACAGCTAGAGAACAGTGGTCGACTTGGGAGTAAGACCACAGGGGGTTGATGAATGGCCCCTCCCAGAGGAAATAAAAGAGGAGCAAAAGAGGAGTGGAGTTTGCAGGAGACAATTAGTTCACTTAATTGGTTCGAGACACCTCGCCATGTTTTGCAGATATCGGCCTGTCAGCTCTCCAAGCCAGATAAGGTCTGTGACTGTAAATCTTCCCTTGAAAGACTTTGTTGGATGTGAATGAGCAGAATTCACAACAAATTAATAAAAGGGTTTTTTGTCGGGTCTACAAGTTTGCTTCATGCTGTTGCGAAGCCTAGGTCAGAACAAACATATATTTATTTTTCTCTTCAGAATACTCAAAGTCTATTTCCTCTGCAAAGTAATCCAGTGCTCCAAAACCTCTTCCAATTGCTCGTGTCTGGTTGTAATCCTTGTTCACTTGGATGTGGTTTTTCTTTTTCTTTATTCTTTCTGGAAAATTGCCTCCATGATCTGTTTCTATGTAACAACCTCTTTTTTTCCAGCTGATAAATCTTCATTCTCTCTCATCAGCTGAAGTGTGGCAACTCAGTAGTTCAGTCTTCTGACTTTTTCTTCAAGGACCACTACAAGTTTCACTTGCTAAAAATAAATGCCAGGTTGCTTTCGGCAGGAGTGCAAACATGATGTTCAGGAGTAGATATTCCTGTCTGTTCATTTTTCCACCCTGTATTACTTCTCTTTGTTCCATGCTTGGGGTTTTAAATTAACCACATATACCAGCATTTTTGGCTTGCGTGCCATAAGTGGGGGGAGCGCAGGGGGGTCATGTGTGCTGCACTCATAATGCAATGCGCAACCCTCGCAGTGCGCATGCGTGCAATATAGGCGCGAACCCCCCACATTTTTTGCATGCTTTTTTTGCCTTCCCCAGGCTCCAGAGGCTTTATAGGAGCCTGGGGAGGGTGAAAACAGCCTCCCCCACCCTCTTGGAAGCCCTCCGGAGGCTTCAGGGTCCTTCAAGAGGCTTCCTTGAAGCCTCCGGAGCAGTCAAAACGACCCTCCGAGCAAACCAGGACATCCGGTTTGCTCGGAAGGTCGTTTTGAGCACTCCGAAGGCTTCAGGGACCTTCATTCTTACACACTCATAAAAGTAGTCTCTGGACAAAATGTATTATAAATGCCCGTTCTACTCTAAGGATGGGTATTTACAATACATAACTAGTGAGAATGGACAGTGCTCAGATTCAGTTTGGAAGAGTTGCTTTGAAACAGCTAGGGCTACAATGCAGCATCTGTGATATTATAGCAGCTGCATTTGTTTGAAAGATCAGGAGTGGTGCGGTAGGCTAGAGGTGGAGCTTTCGCCTCACAATCAGGAGGTTGTGAGTTTGATCCTAGGTAGAGGAAGGTATTTTTCTCTCTGGGCACAATGAGAATATATCTGCTGAATATAACTCTGCATTGGTGACAGGAAGGGCAACCGGCCAGTAAACATATAGCTCCATTCAGTTGCCCAGATTCCACCCTGCAAGAAATTATGGGGTCATTAAAAGGAGATGATTTGTTTGCAAGACCATATACCTGCAGTGAAAACCTTCTCTCAGTGACCTTAAAACCCTAAGCAAAGATTGTATTGAAGCACGTGTCCCAGATTAAAACCAAAGCTATAATAATCAAGTGTAAAATTTAAAATTCTCTGGAATTCAGTGTTCAATGTCTGCTCTGCAAAACTCAGTTTAACACAGGTTACTAGGGAGGGGGAATGCAAACTCATACATTTTAAATTTATCAGTCCAAAGTCTTGTCTAAGCAGATATGAAACTCTTCCATAGAATTAGACGGTGAAGCTTGCTGAGGAAAAATACATATTTTAAAATAAATCACCCCATATTCTTGCCTTAGTTTAATCCTATTAACTCTAAATATAGTAGTCTATTCAATGCTTACTGGAGGCTAAGAAATATTTGTAACCTAAAGGCTGTTCAATTCTTGTCTTATTTATTTGCCTCTTACCTTGAACTGCAAATAATTTTTAAATAATGAATAGATAATCATCTATCCTGCACAGTGGCAATTATCTTGCTATTAATAATGGCAAACATCTATCTCTGGTGGAATTAAATCAATTAAAAATATACAAAGGTGGCACCAGGAGCTCCTTCAGTTTTGAACTCAATGTCTAAAACTTTTCCTTTTCCAACTTAATGTTGCAGAATTACACACCCTTGGAGAGTTAGCTATTATGCATCTAATTTTTTGGTATCTTTTCTTGTTGTACCCCAGTTCACTGAGTTCCAAAATAAATGTTTGGTGTAAAGCTTAGTGATAATATTCAATAGGCTGAAGAGCCAATAGCTGACTGGATTAGATTACCGTTTCCTCTTTGTTAATTGAAGGAGAAAAAAAACACACACACACACACACACACTATATCTATATATCTATATCTATATCTATATCTATATCTATATCTATATCATCTATCTATCTATCTATCTATCTATCTATCATATCTATATCTATATCTATATCTATATCTATATCTAATCTATATCTATATCATCTATCTATCTATCTATCTATCTATCTATCTATCTATCATCTATCATCTATCTATCTATCTATCTATCTATCTATCTATCTATCAATCATCTATCGATCGATCGATCTATCTATCTATCTATCTATCTATCTATCTATCTATCTATCTAATATATATATATATATATATATATATATATATATATATATATATATATATATATATATATATATATATATATATATATATATATATATATATATATATATATATATATATATATATATATATATATATATATATATATATATATATATATATATATATATATATATATATATATATATATATATATATATATATATATATATATATATATATATATATATATATATATAAAATCCCAGTAAGGGTATGGCTAGCTGATGAGAGCTAAATAGCTTGAAATAGATCTATACTAGTGTCCCTTTATTTATTTATCAGCACAAATATAGCGTGCGCGCGTGCACACACACACACACGTGTGTGTGTGTGTGTGTGTGTGTGTGTGTGTGTTGTATTTGTGCTGATAAACATTAAAAATAAAAATATGGGCTTCTGCCTGGATGGTTTTCTGTGATGAGCCGAATGACAGAAAGAGGGAGTAGTGAGCTCCCTCCCATATTTGGGCATACCAGGGGTTGTAACACACACACACATACATACATACATACATACATACATACATACATACATACATACATACATACTGTATCACTGGTTCGAATCCCTAGCGCAAGTAGATAAATGAAAAAAAAATGCAAGTAGAAAAATGGGGACCACCTTTGGTGGGATAGTAACAGCGTTCTGTGTGCCTTCGGCATTTAGTCATGCCGGCCACATGACCACAGAGACGTCTTCAGACAGCACTGGCTCTTCAGCTTTGAAATGGAGATGAGCACTGCCCCCTAGAGTTGGGAACGACTAGCACATATGTGCAAGGAAAACCTTTACTTTTACCTTTATATATAGATAAATATATGAACACCAGTGCAAAGAACAGCCAAGAATTATCCACCAATCTTTTTTTTCCCCGTTGCATCAAGAAGAAACAAGTAAGACAAGAAACGGTCCGTTGTCTGAGACTTTTTCAACTTTCATTTATGCTATTAATTTAGTCATCTCTAGGGGAAAAAATAGATGTCTATAGGTGTTAAAATAAATCCCAGAAGACAGTGAAGAAGCTTTCCTTTCTGAAAATATGGATGAGAAATGCATTCTATTATCTATAGGCTAGACTTGGTTTCTGTTTACTAGCTAGCAGGATTATAAGATTTAGAAATCTCAGTTAATTGCTGACAACAATTCTCCTTTCTTTTCCTTAGAAACCTTTTCTATTTTTATTTTTTATGTATGCTTATGCAATGTGCTCTGCAACACCGACCAATTAATTAATCCATATAATGCATATTTTGCTATTAAAGCACGCTTTTCCACAACACAGTCTTGATGAAAACACTGTTCGGATTGAGTAATTATTCTTCTCCCTGCCCTCCTCCTTTAAGATTGTAAGTCAAAGGGCAGGGACTGTCTTGTTTTAATTATTTTGTAAGTAGCTTCGGGACTCTTCCAGGCTGAAGGGCAAGAAAAGATGCATGCAATCAATAAATAGATAAAAATATATTTTACATAGAATGGCATTTGGAATTGTCCTAAATGACCTTCTAAATTAAAAGGAATTAATTCAGAACTGCAAGCCATCTTCAGCCATACATTTAAATGGGAGATTCAACCTGAAGGGTAAAGAAGCCATTCCCTATGCTTATCCCAACTTGTTCTCATCTTGTGGTACCATGTGCAAGAGGTTTTATTTGCATTTCATTGAATGCAAGCACGGCTCTCCTCTCCAACACAAGTCTTGATAAAGCACTGCATTGTCTGAAGAGGATTATTTAGTTATGCAGTTATTTTAAATCACTCCGTGTCCAAGAATCCAAGCAATTTTATATCAGACTAGCTGATAACCCAGTGTTGCCCGGGTATTTATTGATAGGGGGAAAAAGTCCAGCCAAACATAATTTCTAATGTTAGATTTTCCCCCTTATCAGACGGAGCTTCCTTGTGGAGTACTGTGAAGCCATTACCATGGCAACTCAACTGTGCTATACAGTAGAAGCCATTTTACACCAGTACAGTAGAAATCATTTAAAGATACAATAGGTTGTATCTTAACAGAACCCCCCCCCCAGGGGTTTTAGGGGTGTTTTACCCTCCACAGTATTTGTTTCCAGAGAGTAAGTCATCTGTATACCAAGTTTGGTTGAAATTGCTCAAGGCATTCCAGAGTTATGCTGGAACACACACACACACACTCAGAGCCATTTTTATATAGATAGATAGATTATGTAAATGTATATACATTAAATATATGTAATGACACCCACATACAGACAAAATAATGAAATAGCCTCAAAAAAACTTTGATCATTCAAGGCTTAAAATTGCACTACCAAGAAACCAACAAGAATGGGTTTGGATAACAATTGTTTCAATGTTTTTTACAAATCCATCTGGCACTGCAACTAAAAGAGATTCAGTTCTCATCCCATCCTCTTGAGAGGATAAGCCAGAGTTGAATCTCAGAGATCAAACTAATTCATTCATGAAATTATTAAAACAACCAAATAATTGCCACCAATTGATAATATTTTGTGTGATAGTAGCTTGTACTTATCTTCATTGCGGAAACTGATCATCAACCTTCTGAACACATCCTGGCAGATAATAAAAAAATCACGTGAAGTATTAGTACCACTTTACGAAACCTTAGGAAGACCACACCTGAATACTGCATCCAGTTTTGGTCACTATATTACAAAAAAGACTTTGGACAAAGTAGCATAAAGAGCAACTAGGATGATTAAAGGTCTGGAAACCAAAACATATGAAGACCAGTTGCAGGAACTGGGCATGGCTAGTTTAGAGAAAAGAAGGATTAGGGGTGACATGATAGCAGTGTTCCAATATTTGAAGAGCTGCTACAAAGAAGAATGGAACAGCTTATTTTCCAAAGCATCACAAAGCGAGACAAGAAATAATGGATGGAAACTACCGTATTTTTTGGAGTCTAAGATGCACCTTTTTCCTTCAAAAAAGAGGCTGAAAATCTGGGTGCGTCTTATACACTGAATACAGCATTTTTTGCCTCCCCCAACCTCCTTTACCAAAATGGCCATGCATAGCTTGTACGAAGCTTTTAGAGAGCTCCTGGGAGTTGGGGAGGGCAGAAATGAGCATAAAACTGCCTGTTCCTTCCTCAATTTTATCCCCCCGTCCCCCAGGAGCACTCTATAAACTTCCTAAAGGCTATCAATGCCCCCCCTTTTTTACAAAAAACGCGCCCGTTTTTGCTCATTTTGCTCATAACCCCCCAGGAGCATTCTGCAAGCCCCCTAAAGACAATTCATGCCTTTTGGGGGGGTGGGAAACAGGCCTGTTTTTGCGAAAAATGGGCCATTTTGGGGAGGTTTGCAGAGTGCAAAAACTTTTTTTTTTATTTGCCTCTTCAAAATTGTGGTGCATTTTATACTCCGAAAAATATGATAATCAAGGAGAGAAGCAACCTGGAATTAAGCAGAAACTTCCTAACAGTGAGAACAATTAACCAGTGGACGTTTCAGACATTTCAAGCCCTGATGATGTAGCACAACCATAAGCAATGAGATTTTTCTAAACATCTTGTTGGCCAAGATAAACCTGAGGTGGCACAGTGGTTAGAGTGCAGTACTGCAGGCTACTTCAGCTGACTGCTAGCTGCAGATCTAGCAGTTCAGATCTCACCAGCTCAAGGTTGACTCAGCCTTCCATCCTTCCTAGGTGGGTTAAATGAGGACTCAGATTGTTGGGGGCAATAGGCTGACTCTGTAAACCACTTAGGGGGGGCTGTAAAAGCACCATGAAGAGGTATATAAGTCTAGGAGCTATTGCTAAAATAAAAAGTTACATAGGCTTTATGAGAATGTACATAAACAGAAATTATTTAAAACAAAGAAACAAATGTTAAATTCTCCAGCATTCTTGTCCTAGAAGTACTCATTCAATTTCATATTGAAAAATGCTTTTTTAGAGTAGAAGAGCAATCCAGGGAAGTAGAATGAATAGAATGTGGTTCTTTAACTTAGAAATAAGATGGCTAAAGCATTAATTTATAAGTCTTATTTTCTGCTATAAAATTGTTTCTTGCTCAGTCTTTAGGCTGCTGAGCTGCTTTACATCAAAAACATGCCATTATAATGAAGGAATTCCAGTTGCTTGGCTTTCTTGTACTAGCCATTTGACCCCCACTACTAAAAAAGAAATGTTTCCCTTGAAAAATTGTTGCATGATTTCTCCTTTTGGAAAGAAAAAAAGTAGTACACCATTCAATCTCTTTGATGACAAATTTAGCAGATAATTTTGAAAGCGGATTTGTGTTCAGTTCTAATCATGTACTTTTTTACACCAGAAAACTATCTAAAACATGCTATTTTACAGAACATTGTCACATTCTTTATGCTTATAAAACTGTTTTGACACATGTGTCATTCTTCAGTGTTTTATCCAGAGTAAAGAGAAAGAATATTTTGCTAATTAAAATTCAGGGTAACTCGCACTTGGGTAGAAGACTATCAATAATGGTGACACTTCCCAATTGCACCTTGCAATTCACTATTTAGATTCAACTGTGAACACCATTTTGTGAATTGATTGCTATTCTTCCAGCTGCAAGAGAGAGGGAGAGGGAGGGAAAAAACATAATGAGCTTTATTATAATTAGTTGCTCCTTTGAATTTTAGCAGGGGGACAACATTTTGTCATTTGCAAATCCAGGACATATTGCTAAGAATATTAAATAATTCACCTACAATGCAAACTAAAATGTTTCCTCTTTCTCTAACTTTTTTTTGTTCTTGTGTAACTCTTCTGTGAGCTGAAAAGACTTGACGATCAATGTGGGTGTATTGTTGTCACTGTTACTTATACCTGGAGGAAAACAAAAGCTTTCCTTTGAAACCTTATTTTGAACTTCTTGTCTTTGTCCCTCGAATTCAACAACTTTTTTGTTTTGTTTTGTTTTTCCCTTGCAACTCACTAACTCTTCTGGGATAAATTTATGTTGGGCTTTAGATCTTAATTCATTTTCACTATATCACACAATCGCAATAAATTTCTTTCATTTTGGTCATTTACTTTTCTGTTTAATCCAAATTCACTAAGTAGCTATTAATTCTTGAATCCTCCTTCCCCCCCCCCTGTTCCATTTCTTCTTCTTCTTCTTCTTCTTCTTCTTCTTCTTCTTCTTCTTCTTCTTCTTCTTCTTCTTCTTCTTCTTCTTCTTCTTCTTCTTCTTCTCTGAAAACGTATTGCAATCATATCTTCCCTTTCACTACTTATATATCACAAAGGAAGTGAGACAGATACTATCCTCCAAGTCCTCTAATAATGTTCAGAATACACCCAACATTTTAAACATTTCAAATGAGAGAATGAATGAAAGCACCTTTGCAGTGAAGATGAAAGAGATTTGGTGAAAGTGGAAGACAGAGTTCACCATAGTACCCCTCAGAATAGACCATGATCTACAGAAAAATGGAAGTGAATAGGAAGAGAGCTGATATCAAACCAATATCTGATACATACTCCTTTCTTTAGTCTTAGTTGCTGCCAGAAAAACCCTCAAGCATAGCTTTCCTTCACAAATATACACAAACATTTATTTCCTCATGAACTGCCTTTCACTGTAAATCTACTGAAGAGAGAGAGAGAGGAAAAAAAAAAAACCCAGACAGTTTTGGTCTTACACATAGGCTTCATATAAACGCAATGTCTTTGCTTTTAATACCTAAATTATGCAGTTCTACCATACACACAGTGAACTTGTCTTGTCTCTTTCCATTTTTGTTCAGAGGAGATAGCAGGAGAAGAAATCCCTGTCAGAACCTGATAATGAATCAAAAAGCACAATCGTGAAATGAAACCAAGCCAACTAAAAAAAATTGCCAGTGATAGGGGGAAGGAGTGAAGGAGCTGCCAGAGATCTTAAAATTTTACATAAAGACCAGCTCTGTATGATAATTTGTAAACTAAATGCATACTCCTGTGTCTGCCATTCTGGATTGCTATTAATGCACCTGCGTTAGCACTTTGATAAAATAAAAGGAGGCAAAAGATAGACAGCAACAACATCTTGTGCAAAATATGCCTTTACATTCCCCACTGGATGCCACTGTTTGATCAAATTTTAGCCTGTTATATTTCTGACGATTTATAGCTTCAAGATGTTATTCAAATTAAAACACAGGAAACCTAGGAAACATGTTATATTAAAATACCTGAAGCACAACCGCCGTGTATTCAGTCTGAGTTACAAAGCAAGATACCTCCTTGCAATTACACTTAAGGTTCCCTTTGCCCAGTGCGGCTAACAACAGTAATAACCCTACAGGATAAAGGTCAAGTGAGATGTGGCCACAGACTTGAAGATGTCAAATGACCAGATAAAAGTTCCGAACAGATATGTGTGCTACTGCAAAACATTCCTGGGATTAGAAGATGAGGTATGAGTTATCAGTTCAAGATGACAAACTGCTTCCTCATTCTGGCTAGTGAAAGCTTATTATTTTCTTCACAGCTGCTATCTGAAAAAGGTTTACTTGGTAGGGAATGTAATACAAACCATGTCATCTCTCCTATCATACCAAAAATGACATTTGTGCTCCTTCGACTTTCTTGGATTCACATCTGAACATTGGGCAAAATATCCTCAGAAGGAAAATCTCACTTTTCCCCCCCAAACTGATAATGGGTTCACACAATGATGGAGGCAGCGTGGGCAATGCCAGGCATTGTTAGTTATTGTAGTCAGTCTAGAATCATAGTGAGATATTACAGGAAATTAAAATGGCAATTAGTCGGTCCAGCTATTAATAGTGCTTAGAATATCACTATCTTGTAGCTACTTGAAGTTCAAAGAGATGTATGAAATTTTTAAGACAGAAAAGGATGGCTTGACTTAAACTTCTGTCAAGGAGAATCCTGAATATGGATATGTCTGACCTTCCTCTGAACATTTTTCATTTAAATATTTTGTCAATAGTGCAAAATGACATATAGATCACAGGAGCTGTGCTTGGTTGCTAGTATGCCAGCCCAGGGACATAAGATCCTTGATGCAAAGGTTGTATGTAGTATATCCATTCCCTGTTTTTTTTTTTTTAATTCTGTTCTGCTGTGTATTAAATTTATCTTTGCTGTTCAACAGGGCTATTTAAGGGAACAAGGTTTAGAGGGTGTGCAAATCAGCCAAGATCTAATTCAAACTCAAATTCAAAGACTTGAAGATAGCATAATTTGATAATTGAAGGCAAAAGATTTACTTCATGCTGTTTGCCCTGATGGAAGATTTTTGATTATAGAATATAATAGGGAAACATCAAAGCACTTGCAGGAGGCTCATTTTGGGTCCAATTGAAAGAAAGAAAATAAAATAGAAGTAATAGATATTAAAGATATGAACACTGCAAAGTTTCAACACAATATCTTCATGATTTTCACCATCATGCAGTCTGGAGTTAATTCCCTATATCTCTTTTAAATGACAGCACTTCAGTCTCCAGATTGTCTATAAAAAGCATGTTAAAAAAATTATGCTGAACCAATGCAGAGAAGTGTTTTACTTGATTTTTTTTCTAAAATTCTTTAAAGGCAATGCATATTAAAGTTGAAAGAACACTTGGTTTTCTGTTGAAGTAGGTTTGTTAGCAAACCATTAGCATGAAATGTATAATAAATCATAATAAGTATATATTCAAGTATATAAGCAACACTTTAAAAGCAAGCATATTATCTCAGTCTCATTCACACAGTACAGGAAAAATCAGGCAGACAGGAGCAAAAAGAAAATAAGGGATGGATTCCTTTCAGGGATAGAAGAATGAATGAAAAATAAAAGGGAAAACAGGAAAATGGATGAATTGAATTGGACTAATTGCAACTGCGCTACACATAAGACTCACAGAATGACTGGCAGAAAATAATGAAAAGTAAAATTGGGAGCAAAGTGAAATTTTGAACAAGAAAAGCAAAAGTGGAATTTTGAACAATACATTTGAATCTCTCCTTCCCATCAAGTGAAACTTCTAAAACAGGGGTGTCAAACTGGGGGCCCACAGGCCAGATGGCTGATGTGCAGGGCCACGCCATGTCCACCCCGGCTCGGTGGTGAATCGTGAAACATCACATGATGGCAACGTGATGCATTTGACACCTAGGTTCTAAAACAAATTCTACAGTGAGATCTAAATATTGTGAGAAGTTCTAAACATAGTGATAGAATTTGTGGAGGTGGTAAAACGTATTGTCCATCACTATGCCATTATCAGCGAGGCAAACATCATATTCAATTCCATTTCCTCCTCTTCTCCATAAATAAAATAAAAGCTCCAGCTATGTTTGAGAATGCAATGCCAAGAACTTCATCCAATCTTAAAATCATCTATGAATCTCCTGAAGCAACTTGAAGGCAACTGATTTAACTTCACAATCTGAAAGACTCCCCTGAATATCCTCTGGATCAAATTTACTACTCAAAATTTTACACAGTGCTACTGGAAAATCTTTAGCTCTTAACATACACAGAAAGCTCCACGCCTGTTTGATTCAAATTTTAAAAGCCAAGCCTATACAATTCAGCAAAATTTGGACATCTCCTATAATCAACATGTGGGTATAGGCATCCTGGTAAAAAAAAAAAAAAACATATCATGATTAAATATGGAATGGATGCTTCATGTCAAGCTGACCATTCTCATTAATATGGTAGAACATTTCCATGTCTTGATGTTTTACATATTAGCCTGACTTACAAAGAAAGCCACATCCAGTTATATGGATTATATGAAATTGCAGTAGTACATACTATGACTATGTTAATATGTAATATATAACCACAGAGCTACAATGATTACTATTTTGGCATGCTATGTTCTATGCTAATCTAGATTTGCTTTTCTTAACATTCTACAGAGTGTATCTTTGCATGGATTACTGCTATTAGTCTGGTTTTTTTTCAGTTTTTTACTACTTAAAATTCTTTTGAAAATATAATTAGTGACCAATTACAAAAATTGGAAGTGCATAAACTCCAACTGAAACAATGTTTCTATGTACATTCGTCCTTATCTTTTGCTTTTCCCTGAGATTATGAAAGTTCCTATATCCAGAGTTTACATCATTATTTTTATCTGTGCATTACACAGAGTTAATTTTGGATAAAAAAAAAACGCCACCCCACCTTCTGACTATCAATTGTTTTGAGCATTTCGCTCTGACACATCACTGGTGATGGTGGCAAAGTGGTTAGAGTGCAGTACTGCAGACTACTTCTGCTGACTGCTGATTGCCAGTTCAAGTCCCACTGGCTCAAGGTTGACTCAGCCTTCCACCCTTCCGAGGTGGGTAAAATGAGGATCCAGATTGTTGGGGGCAATAAGATGACTCTGTAAATTGCTTTGAGAGGGCTTTAAAGCACTGTAAAGTGGTATATAAGTCTAAGTACCATTGCTATTGCTAATTCCAAGATTTCATGAAGGGTTGGCAACATTTCTAGCCATTAACACAAAAGGTTGTTTTAGCTTGATCTTTGAAAACACAGAGAAAAATAATTGGGGGGGGGTCTCCTTTTTCACAATTCTCTCACTTTTTAAGCATATTTAACATTGGCTTAACTCATCTTATTCCAATCAATCATTGTTTAACTATTTAACTCTTTGGTTCAGAAACTAGACCAATCAAAGTGTTTAGACACTATTTCATCCTTAAAGCATCCAGCGGCATGATCTGTGACTTTAATAAGTTAAAGGAGCCAGACCTTGAAATGACATTAGTTGCACTTTCAGACAACCGCAACAGTTTCAAATGTCACATGGATGGGTGCTTTCTAGAATCAGGTTTAATCATTGGAGATTTTTAAGAGTGACACTTACAAGCAGAGAAGGCTTTACTAGAACTTAAATGGATTTCACGTTGCTTTGATGTGGCACAAGAAACAAATGGCTAATCGTTTTGCACCTATGTATTTTGTCTAATGAAATAGCCAGGGGTGAAATCCTTCGAGTTCGGCCCAGTTCGGCCGAACTGGCAGGGGCAAAGCTTTAAAAAGCTATAAAAATAGCTGAAAGTGACAAAAAAATGTTGGCCACACCCACACAGTCACATGACCTCCCCACCAAGCTATGCCTACAGAACTGGTGGGTTGGGGTGGAGAAATTATATTTTACCACTGAAAATAACCAATGATACTCTGCAATATTTTAAAGTCTAATGTCTTCTTCCTTCCTTCCTTCCTTCCTTCCTTCCTTCCTTCCTTCCTTCCTTCCATCCATCCATCATCCATCCATCTATCCATCCATCCATTAAATTTCTCACATCCTTTTATTGATAAACATATAAATTGCATTTGTCTTCATCAACTTCATCAATCAGAGTATAGAATCAGAATCCAGTTTTGTTTAGCACACTACAAAAAAGATGTTGAGACTTCGGAAAAAGTTCAGAGAAGAGCAACTAAGTTGATTAGGGGCCTGGAGTCTAAAATATATGAGGAACGGTTGCAGGAAAAAAGGAGGAGCTGACGTTGCAACGACATGACGTGAGATCTTAGAGCTCCAAGATCGCAGTCGATACTTTTGCCGCTGGATGGTCCTTTTGGACCTAAACCATCCTGAAGAGATGGTGACAGAGAAGAGTACGTCCTACTGATCTCAGGGACACTACAAAGTCCTTGATTGATCCAGGAGAATCTCTTTTTGCCGGCGACAGAAGTGCAGCCATTGAAGCTGCTGAAGTTGGGACAGCTCCGGAACAGGAGGAAAATGGAAAGAGAAAGTGTGTCCATCTGGTGAGGAAATCTTACTATTATAAAAGAGACTACCCCCCCCAAAAAAAATAAATAAAGCTAAATTAAATTTGAAAACAGAAGAGAACAAGTGGCAAAATTAAGCTACATTAGACAGTGTGTTATCTTTTTTTCTCTCTTATGGATGGAACTTTTGCAAATGTTTCCTATTCTTTAAATTGAACGGATTTGTTTTTTTTCTACTACTTTTTATATTCTTTTTTTATACCTATGGATTAAAATCTTTATCCTTATTTTTATAATACTGGATTGGATGGGGTTTTTTACTCCATTTAAGAATTTTGTTTTCTTTAAGCCTGGAATACAAAGAAGTTATAAAAGGAATACAAAGAGGGCTGTAATAACAGAGGGAAAGGAAGTAACACTGCCACTTGGAGGCTGGAGGCTTGAAAGGCTTGGAAATATTATCTTTTCTTTTTTCTCTTTGATCATTTGACTTTGCATTTCAAGGTTTCTCAGCTTGTTTACAGAGAGTGATAGTGAGAAGAGCATGGGTTGTTTATACAGGTGCTCTTCAGGAGCTTTATTGGCAGCTGGAGTGGAGTGAAAACAAAGCCTTATCTTGAAAGATTATAAATGAACTTGCTTTAAATTTAATAAAAAGTTTTGAATGCCAGAGTGGTAGTGTTTACAAGTTGGAAGAATGGCACAACATGAAAAAGAAACCTTAACATTGCAAAAGATTATGTTTGAAATTCAAAAATTATTAGAAGTAACAGAGAAAATTGAGAAGAGATTGGAGAACATAGATCATAGAACAGTAAAATTTGATGGAAAAATTGAGGATGTTCATCAAATGAAGAAAGTGGGGGTCAGAGTTCTAAAAACTGAAGGAAAAAACAAACAAAGAGACAAGAAAATTGTTGATACTGACAGTGAACTGAGCATAGTTGGAAATGGAAAGAGTGGAATATGGAAAGGGGAGATAGATGGACTGGAGCTTCAAAGTATAGAAGAAGAAAAGAGAGAAGAATTGATGGAACTAAGGAGAGAAATTTTGTCAGAAGCACTAGTGATAACCAAAGATAAGCTGATCAAAGAAGCAGATGGAGGCTTTCGAGCTTATACAAGATATGCAATAAGAAATAAGATCCAAAGTCCATACAAATTTCCTTACGAAGGAAATAACCAGAATACTAATGCCATAAATGGCAAGAGACATAAGACTGCACTAAAACTGGAAAGACACAGGTTGATGTAATGAAAGCTTATAATAATAAAAAGAAATTAAGTCAATTTAGTTAAATTTAGAGCATTATGTATAAAAGGAAGTGATAATGGATACAGTTAAATAATTGATTGATAATGATAATATTGCACATATATGTATTGGTTTGATAAGAGGAAATTTGATATAACTTGCAAATGGTGACTACAAAAGGAGGTTTAGAAACTCTATTATTAAAAATAACCAATTTTTATTTACAACATGTTATAAAGATGTAATGTTACTGGATGATATTGGGAAGAGCTAATGGAATGCCATTATGTGGTTTTGCTTTAAATCTGGAATATTTTATATAAAAGGACGTAAAAACAATTATAGTCAAATGAAGGTTGAGGTATGATGATAGTAATATGTATGTATGTATGTATGTATGTATGTATGTATGTATGTATATGTATATATATGTATATATATATATATATATATATATATATATATATATATATATATATATATATATATATATATATATATATATATATATATATATATATATATATATATATATATATATATATATATGGAAGAGAACCCGTGGCTGAGTGGTTAAGACTCCTGCCTAAGATATATATACAGCCCGGGTTGTAATCCCAGTAAGGGTATGGCTAGCTGATGAGAGCTAATTAGCTCGAAATAGATCTATCCTAGTCTCCCTTTATTTATTTATCAGTACAATTACAACACACACACACACACACACACACACACACATATATGTTGTATTTGTACTGATAAATACAGGGCTACAGGTAATGGCCCAAGCTTCATCTGGAACCTATCCGGCTCCATCAGGTGCTTGGGGCGGTACCAGCTTGGACCATCTGGTCCCGCCTCCTCACGGTGGGGGGTAGCGCCAGGGAAGTCCAGCCGGAGACATGAGTGATCTGACCATGACAGGGGTGTAACAACAAAGTCCCCTATACCCAGATCACTCGTCCACTGCTCAGATACAAAAACAAGGTCCAATGGGTGGCCACCTTCGTCTGTGGGGCCCTGAATTAACTGGGTCAGGCCCATGGCTGTCATGGAAGCCATGAACTCCCGAGCCACCTCAGACGCTGCTCCCGTCGACGGCAGGTTGAAATTCCCCATAACCATAAGCCTGGGGATCTCAACCGCCGTCTCCGAGATCAGCTCGAGGAGCTCGGGCAGGGCCGCTGATGTATAGCGAGGAGCCAAGTATACAATCAGCAAGCCCAACTGCCTCCCTAGGCCCCATTTCAAACCAAGGGACTCACACCCGGATATCTGAGGAACAGTGAACTCCCTCGGCTCTAGACCTTCCCGTATAACTACCGCCACCCCACCACCCTTACCCAGGGCCCGAGGCTGATGGAATGCACGGAAACCTGGTGGGCACATTTCCACGAGGGGTAAACCACCCTCGTGGCCCAACCAGGTCTCCGTTATCCCTGCAAGGTCCAGCTCCCCCTCGGAGATCAGCTCATTAATGAGGGGGGCCTTGTTGGTTACGGACCTTGCATTGCAAAGCATCAGCCGTAGGCCCAGGCTCTGTAGTTCCTGGCCACCTAGGTTGCGGGGGTTGGTACAAACGACCGGGCGTAGCCAACAGCCACGGTCTCCCAACCGACCTTGTAATCTTCTTTTGTCTTCGCATCCCCCCCTCCCCGCGACCGTTGTAATCAAACAACTCTCTGTTGGAATAACATGTTCCCTCTCCCCCCCCCCACTCCGCTCACTTCCTTTCCAGACTCACCTGTCCGTCCGGCATTGGCACTGGCTCCTCTCCCGGCCTGGTTATCACACTCCCCCTCCCTGGAACCCCTTAATAATAATAAAAAACATTTAGATAAAAAGCCCCTCAGCCTCCGTTTCTTCCACCTCTCGGGGTTCGCAAACCCGTCATCAAGGCAGGCCCTTGAGAGAGCCAAGGGCCATACCTGCGAGAGAGGGGCCTCCCGCAGGCGGAGCAGGTCTGACCTCAAATAAATAGTTCGTTAAAAGTCCAATGGGATCAGGATGCCAGAAAGGTTGATAGGAAGTTGATAAAGTTGATAAAAGTTAATAAAAGTTGATGACTGATGAGTCGGGGTCTTGGAGGGAGGAAGGAGATGTTAAAATAATTAGATAGAGAAGAAGGGGGTGGGAATGATCGAATATCCTTAATTACATGTAATTAGGTGAAAGACTGTTCAAGATGTTTCATGGCAGGATGACCCAAAGGTGGGTCATAAATAATATCATATGTACCATGTTTGTTACTACCTAATACATATATGTAGAACACAATATTAAATGTGCCATAAGTCTGAACTTTCCCATTAATAATATACAGATGGAGTATGTTGGACATTCCAAATGTGATTTATACTCAGGTTTCAGAGTGGTGGAGTGTTGTCCAGTCAACAAAATTCTTTAGTAAGCAACTCTTGTACCTTGCTTCTAAAATAGAGTTGACATGTTTATTTAATGCATCAAAAACACTGAATAATTTTATGTTTTGTCTTTATCTAAGCACAGTATAAATCTAGAGCAGGTAAAGGCGACCTTCTTTTATCCCAATATATCGGATAGGAACTGCCATATATCCATTAAACTATCCCTTGATCATAATAGTTAAAGCCAGCATAATCAAAGATACTAAATTTGAACCGTCAAAAAAATAAATCTGATCTATGATTCATAGTTATTGTAAAGATCGCATAAAGACATTCAGACATGAGAATATGAACATTTTGAGTACTCCATTTCAAAATCGGTCCATTGATGCAGCATTGCACCAAAAGACGTTGAGAGTCTTATTCTGTTCTGTTTCTCTTCTTAAATGGCTATATTTAAATCGTAAAATCCAAGAAATACATGTAGTCTTGTCCCTTCATTAAATATAAATTTAAGTCTAACTGCAATTCTCCAGTTCCTTTTGAATGCAGAACAAAAGATAGTAACAACAATGTGATGTGCAGGTGTACAGACTGTGTACAGACATGTAGATGTACAGTTACTGTGTACAGACATGTAGATGTATGGCTATATATTCTTCTGTGAATTATTTTAATTATATGAAATACACTAAAGAGAAGGAATATGGGCATGGAATTACAGCCTTCTGCTTTATGTTAGCTAACATTTGTACAAGAATTTCCATTCGAGGCTATTGTGCATACAGGAAACATCAAAGAGGAAGCAAAAGAGATGTTGCATGTTCAGCTTTTAGATGGAAATAGATCCTAATTTTAGGCAACAGGAATGTCACTTTTACATAAAGGAGGCAGATCAAAGTGAAACTGAAAGCCAACATGTTGTTTTTCTTACCTATGACTAAATAAATATTTGGCAGCTAGGGGTTGTCTGGAATTAGGACAGGGTAATTTTATAAGTTGTGTGACTGAAATGTCCACTTTCTTCTAAATTGGGGTGGTGGTTACCTATCTCTCTTTTTAAAAGGTTTTTAACCAATGTTAGGACTTAATGATAGCTTTCATGTGTTTCCGATATAACATCACAGATATTCAGCTGTTTTGGTTAGATGAAGCTTTATAGGCCCCCCGTCTCCCTCTCTCCTAAAAAACAAAGAAGTTTGGCAGCTGCATGTGGCAGCTGCATGCGTTCTGCAGATGAGTGGTGTCTCCAGCATTGTTGTTGTTGTTGTTAGTTGCAAAGTCATGTTTGACCCATTGCAACCCCATGGACAATGTTCCTCCAGGCTTTCCTGTCCTCTACCATCCCCTGGAGTCCATTTAAGCTCATGCCTACTGCTTCTGTGACTCCATCCAGCCACCTCATCCTCTGTCATCCCCTTCTTCTTTTGCCCTCAATCTTTCCCAGCATGAGGCTCTTCTCCAGTGAGTCCTTCCTTCTCATTAGGTGGCCAAAGTATAGGGTTTGTCTCCAGCATAAGGTTAAAAAAAAACCAAGTGTTAAGAGCCCTCTCTCATTTTTCTGTGTGTTATACATATGATGCACATTTAAAATAAGTACATTTTAAATGTATTAGTGCTTTGTGCTTAGTGCTTTGGTTGCACTAAGGCAGGTGTCATTTGTGGGTAACCAACTGTTTTCCACACCTTGGCAACTGAAGAAATCACACACACACACACTATTATTATTATACTTTTATTCATTAAACATGACACTCATTCAACTGAATATTTGAAGATGTATCACAAATATTATTGACTGGCACTGAACATGGTTGATATGGGTTGCTGCCAGCATCCTAGGTATCGACCAGGTATCTTCTTAAAATGTATGTAAGATGTTCTGAGTAGACCAGTTTTTTGAAGTTCTGCTACTGTTATTGCAGGAAGCTGCAATTTCTTGATGTGTTTTGTAAAATTCTTGGCCACGATACCAAGTGCCCTGATGACAATGGATATCACTGTTACATGTTTCATCCATAGCTGTGTAGTTTTGATGGCCAGGTCACAATATTTTGTGATTTTTTTTCTCGTTCTTTTTCTTCGACTCTGCCATCTCCTGGTACAGCGATATCAATAAATTGTACTCTTTGGTTTTTGACAGCTGTGATATCTAGTGCGTTGTGTTCTAAATGACAATCTGTCTGTATTCGAAAGTCCCACAAGATCGTCACTTTCTCATTTTCGACAACATTTTCCACTTTGTGTTCCCATTACTTTTTGGATACAGGTAAGTTGTATTTTTTATATAATGATCAGTGGATTAATTTAGCAACTCTGTCATGTCTAGCTTGTAATCAGTTTGTGCAATTTGGCTGCACTCACATAGAACATGTTTTCAAACTGTTATGTAGACAGAAGCTGAGATGAGTAGAATAGAATAGAATAGAATAGAATAGAATAGAACAGAACAGAACAGAACAGAACAGAATAGAATAGAATAGAATAGAATAGAATAACAGAGTTGGAAGGGACCTTGGAGGTCTTCTAGTCCAACCCTTTGCCTAGGCAGGAAACCCTATACTATTTCAGACAAATGGCTATAGTAATAGCAGCTCATCATCCTACACCTTGCTTGGATCATCTCATTGCCATTAAGCCACTGAGCCACCCACTACACAGTAAAGATTCCTTGACTCTTCCTCTATAAATAAAAGAGAAAAGAAGAAAAACATTATGGAAGATACAAGTTACAGCGGAAAAAATGTCAAAACAAATAGTAACAGTGATGTACAGGCCACATTGAGAACATTCATTCAAGAAAGTACTTTAAAATGAATTTATTCCAAACTATGTTTGACATAGTAAACATATCAAGGTTTCGACTAATGAACCCAACCAACTTAGCACTCTGAGACTTGCAACTTTCTCAAAGAACTGTTTTATTGAGTACATCATTCTGGCACAGAAGAAAACAGTTCTTTGAGAAAGTTGCATGTCTTGGAGTGCTGAATTGGTTGAGTTCATTAGTTGGAACCTTGCTATTAAACCAGATCTACCGTATTTTTGGAGCATAAGACGCACCAAGGTTTTGAAGAGGCAAATTTTTTTAAAAAAATTACAGTCTGCAAACCTCCCAAAAACGGTCCCGTTTTTTGTCAAAAAAAGAGGACATGAATAGCCTTTAGGAGGCTTATAGAATGCTCCTGGGGGTTGGGAGGAACAATTTTTTGCTCATTTCAGCCCTCCCCAGCCCCCAGGAACCCTCTGAAAGCCTCCTAAAAGCTATGCACGATCATTTTGGTGAAGGGCGGGGTTTCAGGAGGCAAAAAAATGGTGTATTCAGTGTATAACACACACCCAGATTTTCAGCCTCTTTTTTGAGGGAAAAAGGTATGTCTTATACTCCAAAAAATACGGTAACTATTTCCTGTTTTTTGGGTATAATTAAAGAATAGATAACTCCCTCCCTTATTATATCACAGATCGCATTGCCAATTAGGTGTTTTGGCATCTACTGGCAACTCCTCTTAGTCTCTGGCCAGCACATGTCAAGATGACCTTGGTTCCCACGGGATAATCTGTTGCTGTCTAGTCTGACATTCCAGACCTCCTCCCCTTTCCTGTACTGTGTGGCAAGCTGAGAATCAGGAAGATGGCTGTGGCAGGCCTGATCTGTTTCCAAGGTGACAAAAGGTCTTTTTGTATACCTGATTGCCTCCACTTTTCTCTCAATTAGTTACAACAACAAAACTTTTCAAATTGTACATTGGTTGCCAGTCTTTCTTTTAAGAACAAGCAATAGAAACCTAACAATTTTTCTTAGAAACAAAAAAAAACCTATACAAATTATCCAACAAATACTGTGCATATGGCATTTTCACAATCTAATGTCAGTAGGATTTTGCAGAACTGCACATAGTTGAGATTATTAAGTTATTTGCATACTGATTCTAGTTTAAACCGAAGAGCTGTTATTTTCTGCTTTAAGCAGCACTTGGATGGGGAAAACCCCAAAATGACAAGTGTTAGAAAGGTTTTTAAATGATCACTGGGACTAGGTAATCATTCAGATGGAATTCTGAGATAGGAAATGTATGTAATCAGCAATACGTTTATCTAAAGAATCCCTTTTAAAATAGCAAAGCATGAGCAGGTCTACATTATGTTTGTGTGAACTTCAGAAATGTAAAGGTCTAGTTACGAGCTGTACTTTGTCTGCATCTCATAGTCATGTAAAGTTTTTAATTACTTTTCCAATTCAATATATTTTTATGGCATTCCTGGGACTCTGAATGTATCCTCAATTGGCTAAAGCAACACTTGACTACATCATACTGATGGCCCAGGGTAATTTATGAATAGGTTCATTGAACAGATTATGAAATGGTACAGGTTCAAATCCTGTAGAGACACCACTTTCATTAGCATTTCTCTTATTAATATCTACCTCCCTTATTGAACTTGGATAAATTAATTTCTATCACTTGAAGTTATAGTTTTATTGTAAACTTTGAAATAACAATAAGCTAGCATTTCATACTTCAGAAAATCTTATTATTTAGATGCAAATTGTGCTTGAATAATTCAAGAGAAGAAATATTCTGCAAGTGTGCTGTGTATTCTATAACTAGGCCAGTAGCACTCACAGGTCTAAAAAGAATAATTCCAATCTAAGGGCAATAATACATGCCGGAGACATAGTTGGAGCTCCAGATTTCCTTATATAAGTTGTGTCTAAATGTATGGAGATTTGTCATGTAAAAATGCCATTTGTCAGTCTAGATCTCTCTTTTTTCAAATCAGATTAAAAATCTAGCCAGCAGGAAAAAGGACCAGTAACTTAGATAGACAAAAAAAAACTTCTAATAGTAACAAATGTTATTGTGAAACAGATTCAATATTTATAGAGGTTGCAGAAGAAACTACAGTATGTGTATATTGGGCCTGTGAGATGGAATATTTACTGCAGTCCAACTTCACAGACAATGAGGTCCATTCAACGAGGGTTGAAATCTTCCTCTTATTTTTTTGTCATCATTGGGTAGCATTTATTTAATATTCTAATACTATGTTTTTAACACTTTTTTATATTGTGCGTTGTGACATGCTATGCCACACAGTTGCTTGACAGTGAAATGAGTGGTATATAATTTTAATGAAGAAATAATAAAAAAAATATTGATTAAGTGATTAAAGTTTATTTTAAAAATTGCATAACCACCTCTATCATATACATACAAAAGAACAGAACAGAATAAAATACAACAACAGAGTTGGAAGGGTAATTGGAGGTCTTCTAGTCCAACCCCCTGCTTAGACAGGGAACCCTACACCACTTCAGACAAATGGTTATCTAACATCTTCTTTAAAACTTCCAGTGTTGTGGCATTCACAACTTCTGGAGGCAAGTTGTTCCACTGATTAATTGTTCTAACTGTCAGGAAATTTCTCCTTAGTTCTAAGTTGCTTCTCTCCTTGATTAATTTCCACACTTTCCACCCTTCCACCATTAGTTTCCACATGACTCTGGATGGCTAAAAAACAATGGAACTAAGTAAAACACAAACAATGATTTAAAAAAAGGAATAGCATAAAATAGCAGCTGAGAAGCAGCAATCATAATAACCATACAATAGGCTTATCTATATTATCGAGATCCCAGCCTTGATGGAAAAGCCAAGTTTTTAATGTCTTGTGAAAAGCCAGAAAGATTGGGGCAAATCTGTCAGGGGAGGGATATATTCCCAAAGTTAGAGACACAGCAGAAAAGGCTGTGAATGGGAACTAGCACATGCCTTCCCTGTTAATATGAATTACAGTGATCTTTTTAAGGTATTTTTTTTCCTGAATTTTCAAATGCAATTCAAACATCACCATAATGATTTTAAAAAACCTGTGCAAAATGTATATGATAGTCCTCACGTTATCACCATAATTGAACCCAGAATTATGGTCACTGAAGCCGTTAAACTAATTGCCATGTATTGGGACCCAACTTTCTTTTTGCAACAGTCGTTAAGTGAAGGCTATTGTCGTAATGTGAATCCATTTTACCCAATGATATTTTTTTTGCTAGAAACACTGCAAACGAAACATAGAAACCCATGATCATGTGACCATGTGATGTTACAAACAGCCATAAAAGTGTGCCCCTTGCCAAGGGCTCAAAATGTGATCACATGACCACACATAGCATTGGGCAGGAGTGCATTGTAATTTCAAATGGCTGCTAAATCTTCAGTAAAGGATTACCTATACTATACCTATACCGAAGTAAAACATGGTTTAGGACTTAATTATTTGAGGGAACATCTCTCATCCATAGCTTCTCTCCATTATATAAGTGTGCAGAAGCTGCCAAAAAAATCCAACACAGTTCTAGGCTGCATAAACAGAGCGATAGAATCAAGATCACGTGACTTGTTAATGCCACTTTATAATGCCTTGGTAAGGCCACACTTGGAATACTGCATTCAGTTCTGGTCGCCACGATGTAAAAAAGATGTGGAGACTCTAGAAAGAGTGCAGAGAAGAGCAACAAAGATGATTAGGGAACTGGATGCTAAAACATATGACAAGGGATTGCAGGAGCTGGGTATTCTGGTTTAACGAAAAGAAGGATTCGGGGTGACAGGATAGCATATCTCAGGGGCTGCCTCAAAGAAGTCAAACTATTCTCCAAAGCACCTGAGGGTAGGACAAGAAGCAATGGATGGAAACTAATCAAGGAGAGAAGCAACTTAGAACCAAGGAG